>NC_053392.1:463745857-464030857 GCF_905171765.1 Bufo bufo | reverse complement strand
TCATCAATTTGTCTTTCCTATATCAGTGTTCTTAAGTAAATATACTTTTGTTTTGTAACCCTACAAATACTACTGAATATACCATATTAACCAAGAAATTATATCTAGAACTTAATGAAAGGATTCACAGCAACATACTTGATAATTCCACGGCTTATTGGAGAGCATTTCAATGCACTGGAATCCTGAGGTCTCACACTTTCCGGTGAATACTGTTCCCTTGGGGAAGAGAGTCATATCTATACTCTGCCCCAGATCAATTAGTGCAAGTCCGTGGGATAAAAGGTCCAGATTACAAGATTTGTTATCCATAAACCTAAGGAAATGGAAATATACACAGACGTCAAAAACTGAAATCACACATGACTCCATTGAACAAGGATGTGCCATGTGACCCCCCGTCCCCCCCCACCCGCCCTCCCTGTTGGGGGGCCTATTAGAGGGTATATTTCAAACTTTCCAACTCATATAGCTTGTTTAGGAGTTTCCTAAAATATGTGAGATCTGCCACACTACAGTATAGAAAGTTACACATATGCTGCTCAATGTCAAAACAAGTGAATTACGATTTAATAATTACATTTAGGAACTGCAATATGAGTGACTTCCCATTTCAGATTAAAACTGGCCCAGCAATCAGCTGATTTGGCTTCAGAAACTCTTCAATCAGCTGCTATATCCAGTTAAAGGGGTATTCCGGCTGTGAGAAGTTATCACAGGATAGGGGATAACTATTAGATACGTCGGGGGTTCTACTGCTGGGACCCGCACTGATCACTAGAATGGGGATCCTGTACCCCCCCCCCCCCCCCCCTAAAATAAATGGAGCAGCCTGTTGGACATACACACTGCTGCTCCATTCGTCTCTATGGGAGTTCCCAAAGCAGTTGAATACAGAACTCGGCTGTCTCCAGAACTCCCATAAAGATGAATGGAGTGGCAGTGAGCATGTTACTGGCCCCTCGTTCATTTCTGCAGTCTGCCTGGGGTCTCTCTATCACTGGGGGTCTGAGTTGGAGGGACCCCCCATCAATCTAATAGTTATCACTTATTCTATGGATAGGGAATACCTTGTCAAAACTGGAATTCCCCTTTAAAACATGCCAATGAATGGGCATCCCTGTAATACATGGGTGAGCGAGAGCAAAAACTGGTCTTTGTTAGCAGTGAGGTTTAAATGGACAAGGGTTATCGTCATGAATGAGGGCCATTTGAGTAATAGTGCAGGGAGCACTAGGAAATCCAATTGCTTGATGCTGCTCTCCACGTGTCGACAGAAGAATGTACTCGTGTGAATATACTCCTATTCACAAACAGATTTGTTGCCTGGTCCATTTATTTGAATTGGGCTTTCAGAAATTCATGCGTTTGCTGCTGAAACAATGCCATTCACATGTACAGAACTGATTTTAAGTTGTACAGGGAGCCATTAGGTGCAATAAAGCCACCACAAGCCCCTGATGTTCAATTCCTCTACCATCAAAGACACACAAAGCAAAGGAAGCAAAGACATGGACACGACAGTCAAATCACTTACTTTTCTCCCAGTGCAAAGTTGTCAGGTTTAATGTCACCGTGGATGATACCGATGTTGTGGAGTTGTTCAACCATGTATAGGATGTTGATAGCAAAATACATGACTAGTGGCACTGGCATCACTTTCTCAGGCAACTTCTTGTACAAATTGATTGCATTCTGAAATGACATTAAATAAAAACATCAAGACTTGGGAAAAAAAAAAAAAAAGACTAAAATTAACTGAGCATGTACATGAGCAACAATTCTCCCTCTTTCTTTTTTAAGAGTTAAGAGTTGTCCAGCCGTTAATATTGATGGACTATCGTCAGGGAAGTTCATCAATATCTGATCAGCCGGGGTCTGGACACCCAGAAGCCCCAGCGATCAGTTTGAAGAGCAGGCGTTCTCCATGTGAGTGCTACTTTCTCTTCATTACACTGCACTTCGTCTTGGAATTGCAGTGTAATAAAAGTACCTGCTCTATTCAAGTGAATGGAGTAAGTACATTACGCCACCGCTCCAATGGAGACGAGATGTAGTGTAATGACCTGGAAGCAGCGCTTGCATGGAGCGCAGCCTCCTCGTCTAACAGCTGACCAGCGGGGATCCAGAGTGTCAAACCCCCGCCGATCAGATATTAATGACCTGTCCTGACGATAGGTCATCAATATTAACAGCTGGACAACCCCTTTAATAAAGTTTAGAGAAACGATATTATAGTTTAGGTCATATATATCTTAGCAATAGTACAATATAATGATATAAGGAGACTTTTGTATTACTTACCAGTAAAGTCTCTTTCTCGCTCTTCCTTGGGGGACACAGGAAACCATGGGTATAGCTCTGCTCCCTAGGAGGCGTGACACTAAGTGAAAGCTGTAAGCCCCTCCTCCATCAGCTATACCCTTCAGCCTGGAGAAGAGACTGCCAGTTGCGTGTCCAAGTAGTGAAAGATAACCACCAACCGGAAAAAGGAACCGTCAAGCCCCAACGGGGGCAACCAAGCCGGAACCACAACTGTAACCCAAATGAAGGGCGGGTGCTGTGTCCCCCAAGGAAGAGCGAGAAAGAGACTTTACTGGTAAGTAATACAAAAGTCTCCTTTTCTCGCCCATATTCCTTGGGGGACACAGGAAACCATGGGACGTTCCAGAGCAGTCCCAGAAGGGAGGGACCAGAACAAACTAGACCAACACCGGGGGCATCAATCAACTGCCGCCTGCAACACCAGACGGCCTAAAGCAGCGTCAGCCGACGCATGAGTATGCACCCTGTAGAACTTGGTGAAGGTGTGCAAGGAGGACCAAGTGGCCGCCTTGCAAATCTGCTCCGTAGAAGCCCGATTCCTCTGAGCCCAGGAAGCCCCGACCGCTCTAGTGGAGTGAGCGGTAACACCGAGGGGCGGAACCTTGCCCTTGGCGAGATAAGCCTCAGTAACAGCCATCTTGACAAAACGGGCGATAGCAACTTTGGATGCCGCCATCCCTCTGCGCGACCCCTCCGGAACCACAAAGAGCGAGTCAGTACGCCTGAAAGAGCTGGTTACCTCCAGGTAAACCTTGAGCGCCCTGACAACGTCCAGGCGATGAAGCTCCCTCTCCCGGGGGTGGGAAGGGGAAGGACACAAAGAGGGGAGAACGATGTCCTCGTTCAGATGAAAGACGGAGACCACCTTAGGAAGGAAGGAAGGGACCGGACGAAGGACCACCTTGTCTTGGTGGAACACTAGGAAAGGTTCCAGACAGGAGAGTGCAGCCAATTCGGACACCCTCCGAAGAGAGGTGACGGCCACAAGGAAAATAACCTTGCAGGACAGAAGTCGCAAGGAAACCGTCCGCAGAGGCTCGAAAGGAGAAGCCTGGAGCGCTGAGAGAACCAGGTTCAGGTCCCAGGGCGGTACCGGAGGGCGGTACGGGGGAACCGCGTGAGCCACGCCCTGAAGGAAGGTCTTGACAGGACCAAGGGGGGCCAGTGGGCGCTGAAACAAAATGGACAGCGCAGACACCTGACCCTTCAAAGAACTAAGACCCAGACCTTGGGCAAGTCCGCTCTGCAGGAAGGACAAAACGGTGGGGAGAGAAAAGCGGAGCGGAGGAATCCCCAGATCGGCACAGAACCCCAAATAGGTCCTCCAGGTCCTATAATAGATCCTAGAAGAGGACGGCTTACGGGCGCGGATCATGGTGCGGACGACGTCCGCAGAAAAACCCCTACGTGTCAGGACGGTGGTTTCAACAACCACGCCGTCAAACGTAGGGACCTTAAACGCGGGTGGAAGATCGGTCCCTGAGAGAGAAGATCTTCCCTGGCGGGCAGCGGCCAGGGCGCGTCTGCCAGGAGCAGCATGAGGTCGGCATACCAAGACCGGCGGGGCCAGTCCGGAGCGACCAGAATCACCGAGACGCCTTCCGCCGCGATCTTCCGAAGGACCTTGGGCAGGAGTGGGATGGGAGGGAATATGTATGGACGCGCGAAGCCTCGCCAAGGAAGAACGAGGGCGTCGGCTCCGCAAGCTCCCGGATCCCTGGCCCTGGACAGATAGGCGGGGACCTTGTGATTGAACTTGGAGGCCATGAGGTCCACGTCCGGTATGCCCCAACGAAGGCAAATGGCCTCGAATACCTCCGGGTGAAGAGACCACTCGCCGGGGTCGACAGTGGTGCGACTGAGGAAGTCCGCCGCCCAATTGTCCACCCCTGGAATAAAAATTGCCGATAGGGCCGGGACGTGGGCTTCCGCCCAACGGAGAATGCTGGAGACCTCCCTCATTGCAGCAGCGCTGCGAGTGCCCCCCTGGTGGTTTATGTACGCCACAGCCGTGGCGTTGTCCGATTGTACACGAACTGGATGACCCTTCAACAGATGAGTCCAGTGTCGTAGAGACAGAAGGGCCGCTCTCAGTTCCAGGACATTGATCGAGAGTCTGGACTCCAATGGAGACCAAATGCCCTGGACGGATCGGGGAGGAAACACACCTCCCCAGCCCAAGAGACTGGCATCGGTTGTAACCACCAACCAGTTGAGTGGCAGAAAAGACCTGCCCAGAAGAGGGGACTGTAACCACCAGCGGAGAGATGACCTCACCGGAGGCGATAGATGGAAGGGATGATCCAGAGACTGCGGCGATTTGTCCCAGGAGGAGAGGATCGCCCGTTGGAGAGGGCGGGAGTGAAACTGCGCAAATGGGATCGCCTCGAAGCAGGCAACCATCTGCCCCAAGACCCGCATGCAGAAGCGGAAGAACGGTCGACGGTGGAGAAGGAGACCCCGAACCGCCCCACGGAGGATCAGACGTTTTTCCGAGGGAAGACGTACTTCCGCCGCTCCCGTGTCTAAAGGCATTCCCAGGAAGACCAGTTGTCTGGAGGGGGGAAGGGAGGACTTGGGGAAGTTGATGACCCAACCGAACCTCGTCAGAGTCTCTAGAGTGAGATCCACGCTGGCAACCGCTTGAGAAAAGGACGGAGCCTTGATGAGGATATCGTCCAAGTACGGTAGCAGAAAAACACCCCTGGAACGGAGTAAGGCCAAAACCGGGGCCAGGACCTTGGTGAACACCCGGGGGGCTGTTGCCAGCCCAAAGGGAAGGGCGACAAACTGGAAGTGGAGGTCCCCCACGGCGAATCGGAGGAAGCGATGGTGACACCGGGCTACCGGAACATGGAGGTAGGCATCCTGTATATCGATGGAAGACAAGAAATCTCCCTGCTCCAGGGAAGCCACCGCGGAACGGAGGGACTCCATCCGAAACCGTCGAAGGAGGAGAAAACGGTTGAGCTTTTTGAGGTCCAAAATGGGCCGCACCGAACCTCCCTTCTTGGGAACTACAAAGAGGTTCGAGTAGAACCCTTGGAACCTTTCCTCTAGAGGAACGGGGGTAATCACCCCCCTGTCCAGTAAGGCTTGAACGGCCGCGGAGAACGCAGCCGCGCGTTTCGGGTCCCGTGGCGGGCGGGAGCGAAAGAACCGATCTGGAGGGAAGGATGCAAATTCGATTTTGTATCCGGAGGACACAATTTCGAGGGCCCAGGCGTCGGAGACGTGAGCCAACCAGACGTCCCTGAAAAGGAGGAGCCGGCCCCCCACCCGGGTGGGTGGGGGCGCGCCTTCAGGCAGAGGATTGCTTTGCTGCGGGTGTGCGGGCAGCCTGCGGCTTGCGCCAGGAGGGCTGCGCCCGAAAAAACGGCTTCCTATGCTTGTCCTGGGGAGGAGCCGAAGCGGCAGCTGTGGTGGGAGCCCCAGAGGCCCTGCGGGAGGACCGAAAACGAGACGCACCAGGGCGTCCGCGGGGGGCGCCCCTGGCTTGGGGTTGAGGAAGATGGGTGCTTTTACCACCCGTGGCCTCCGAAATAAGTTCGTCTAGGCGGACCCCGAAAAGGCGGGAACCCGCAAACGGTAGCCCCGCCAAGGAACGTTTGGAGGCAGCGTCCGCTTTCCAAACCTTCAGCCAGAGCTCCCTCCTGACGGAAACTGCCAGGGCGGAGGAGCGTGCAATAAGGGCTCCCGCATCAAGGGAGGCCTCACAAACAAAATTTCCGGCCCGAATAATAAGCTGGGCCAAGGAACGTAGGTCCTGGATGGGGACGTCCGAGTCCAACTCCTGTTCCAGCTGCGCACCCCAAGCAGAGATTGCTTTCCCTGCCCAAGCAGAGGCAAAAACCGGTCTGAGAGCAGAACCGGAGGCAGCAAAAATGCCCTTGGAAAGGGTCTCCATGCGACGGTCCTCCGCTGACTGAAGAGAGGACCCGTCAGGAACAGGGATGGCCGTGTTCTTTGACAGCCGGGCCACAGGGGGGTCCACCTTGGGTGGGGAAGACCATGTGGCCACGACATCGGCTGGAAAGGGATAGCAAATGTCCAGCTTCTTGGGGTTGACAAAACGGGCGTCCGGGCGAGCCCAAGCCTTAGACACCACAGAGGAGAAATCAGAGTGGATTGGAAAGACTTTTGAGACCTGCCTGGGTCTGATAAAGGAGACGCTAGCTGCGTCCGAGCTAGGGGGATCATCCTGCACCTTAAAGGTGTCACGAATATCCGAGATGAGTTGACCCATCGCTGAGGCTAGCTTGGACGGCAGGGCCGAGTCCATTTCCAAATCTGAAACCGCCAATTCACCTTCAGAGAGCGAATCCTTTGGAGAGGAGAGGCTCGTCTGGGTGCGCACGCGTGGCGGGGAGAGGGAGGCATCCGAGGAGGAGGCTCGCTCTACTCTAATACGCTTCTGAGAGTGCCTAGCTCGGGAGGGGTCACTAAGAGGGAGTGAACCCGCTGCAGCGGCAGAAGCAGTGGACCCGGAGGGCGCGACAATCAGTGAGGCGTCCTGCGGGGTAGGTGGCCTGTCTATTAGGCGGCCCACGACATGAGTGAGGCTTTCCACGGCCTGGGACAGGGATCTAGCCCAGTCAGGCGGGTCAGAGGCAGCAGGGAGCGACACAGCGGGCGACTGAGGCTGCGGTGGAGCCCGGCATGCAGTACAGTGCGGATCAGACTGCCCCCGGGGAAAGGGTTCCCTACAAGCCGTACAGGCATGGTACCAAGGCTTGGCGGCTGCAGAAGGGTCTGACATGGTGGAACAAGATGTTGCACTTGAAGTGGGAGACCCCAAGGAAAAGGAACGGGGATAACACCCAAGCGACAGTACTGTGGCACGGAGGGGGTTAAAAATCCTACCAGACCCGGATGATGCAAGCGGCAGCGGTAAGGGGAACAGACTGAGGAGGCTGTGGAGGAGAGGCAGCAGCACCGGCTTCGGATCGCACTGCAGAGAGGATTCCACGCAGCACTGTGCGATGAACCCGGAAGTAGCGGAGCGCATGTAGGAAGCTCCGCCCCCCCTCTGCCGCTCTGAAGCAGAGCCGCGCGCGCGGCAAAATGATTTTAACCCCCCAAGTGAAGAAGTGCCGGCCATGAAATGGCGCCGTTCACACCATGTAAGCGGCCCCCGCCGCGCCTGCTTCAACCTGCGAATTGGCAGACGGTTTGCTTGCCTGCAGCCGTCCCCTGTAAGGCAGCGTCTCTGTGCCCAGATAAAACTCCCCTCCAACATTGCCCGGTAAGGGGGGGGGGGCTCGGGAGGGGTGGTGGGAATGGCTGTAGCAGTGTGCATGTAGCAGTGGCCATGGCCATGGGGACGTAGCAGCGGTGGGAGGGAGGGAAAAGGGGAGGCTGGAGCAGCCACTCTCACCATCCGCTGTCTTCACCCTCAATCCGTCCAGCAGGGTCGCCCCTTCAGCTCCTGGCACCGCAGTGGCAGGAAACCGGGGGAGGGACTTGGCGTGCGGGCGACCCTGAGCTGGCGGGACGCAGGGGAGCGAGGCTGCCCTGGTCCACCTTGTCTTCTGTGGGGGAGGCGGCAGTGCGGAATTACCGGCACTGGCGCAACTCAACCCCGGGAGAAACAGAGGGGTCTAATGCGCCTCTGTTGTCCCTGTAGGTAGAAAAAAATCGAATTAAAAACAACAAATAACGCAAAAATAAAAATCATAGGAAAACAACCCTGCATAAGCAGGGGGTGTCTTGCCTCCTTGGACACTAAGCAAAAACTGGCAGTCTCTTCTCCAGGCTGAAGGGTATAGCTGATGGAGGAGGGGCTTACAGCTTTCACTTAGTGTCACGCCTCCTAGGGAGCAGAGCTATACCCATGGTTTCCTGTGTCCCCCAAGGAATATGGGCGAGAAAATCAGTTATATCTTACCAGTAATGACCCATGACTGTACAGATCTCCCTCTAGCACACTCCCATTCTGGAATATGTGTGCAGAATGGAAACGGATATAGAGATGCCTCAACTCGGGCTTCATTCGTTGTGTGATCTGGGTTCCAATGTAGAACTCCCAGGGCTTTGCCGGCTTCTGAACCTGTGTATAAGACAGGAGGTTTTTACCATGTACACAATGTCCATTCTCATTCACAACATAACAGCAAACATATGGATTCCTTCAATTACCTTCAGAATGACGTTCTGGTTGTACTGCGTGTGGATATCACATATGGATGCTTGATAGACGTGTGCAAAAGCGCCTTCTCCAATTAAATAGTCAATATTAAATATTTGTGGACCTGACAAATAAGAGTCAGATTTAAATCAGGTGATGCACAATCATGGCGGCCACAAAGTCTGCTGAATCTTTATAGGGTACAGCAGAATTCCACACAAGTAAAGAGTCCCTGAGCTTTCCAAAAAACCTTTATATATCATAGTGACATGTCAAAACTTTCGATCAGTGGGGTTTCTGATTGCTAGAATGAGGAGAGAGACATGCTCGCATATCATGCCCTCTCCTCACTGCAGGAGACGAAATCGAGAAGGACCTATACACTTTTATTGAGGCAGTTTCCTGCCACTGATATGGCGCTATGATATACGTTTTTTCTTTGACGGTCTGTGCACTAGAAAAATCGAATCTACACCAGTTTTGTGCTAGCGTACATATGTGCTGTAATTCACGCAAGTTTTTGGAGTAAAATATAGAAACCCCTCCCACTACGCCCTGCTGATATTTTAAAAAAAAAAGTCCCATGAGCACCAAAAACAGCCAAAGTAGTTGCAACATTTTTACTCAGAGCAATGCGAACACAAAAATGTTGCACAAATTTGGAACTACTTTTCTGCCCTTGATGAATTCCCCCCAATAAGCCACATACACTACGATTCTAGATTAACATGTAGGACCAGCAGAAGAGTAGGGATCTCCCAATGGTCTAGCATGCATAACATTTGTATGTTCACCTCAACACCCGACTCCTCAGATGAGTAAATAAAAAATAAAAAAAAACACATGCCTGTCCAGTTTCATTCCATTCCGGCATCCGGTTATTTTGGGTGCAAGTAATACAATTCGTGAACAGCCTTATGAGGAAGCTGATGACTTCACATACTGAAATCTGTTTACTAAAGCCATTAAACTGTAGATACATAGGTCTCTGGAATGTATCCAGCCGTAGCCCAACTGCACATCAACATCACACCTATCCAGTAACTCATAGATGGCCCGTGATGCATATATGAACAACTTTTATAATATTTATTATTATCATCATCATCATTATTATGTCAATAGTCACCTTTTAAACAGGCCTTTAAATATACGTTAGGAGTATAGGTAGTGGCTTAGCCATCATCCTAACTGATGTCTCAAGGCTTGTTTAAAAGGTTGAACACTGACATAGCAGGAATCTGCAACCTCCAGCACCCCAGCTGTGGTGAAACTACAACTCCCAGCATGTACCCTTGATTGGCTGTTCTCAGAACTCCCACAGAAGTGAAAGGAGCACGCTGGGACATAGCAGAAACATTGCTACAAAAAAAATGGATCAACACAGATGATCATAATGCATAACATAGGTCTAGATTATACACACGCATGTTGCAGATGGGCTCAGTAGGTTTGAAGTCTTGGCATTTCTCTTACCTAATTTTACGTTTGTTTTTAATTTAAAAGATGGGACACTTGTATGCCAATTGTGGTAACTGTTCATGGAGTCAAGAGGTGTTGGTAACTGAGACAATAAATGGGTGATCAGGTTATCATCCCAGGCGTTCTCAACAATGGCTTGCTCTGGAAAAGAAAAAAAAAAAAAAAAAGAAAAAAAATTATATCTATTCAAATGAACAGCTCTGTGCTTCGTAAGCTTGGAGCAGGCCGCAGTCCAGAGGCCTCTTCAAACAGCTGATCGGCGGGGGTGATGGGCATCTGACCCCCAGCAATCTGATCCTGGGGATAGGCCATCAATATTAAAATCCTGGATACCCATTCACTGTAATGGGATCCACTGTGTTTTCAGAAGGGATACCAGCTTTCTCCCTAAAAAACACTGTACCCGGCTATACCAATAAAACAATTCCAATAGTCTGTTCCTCTGCTGGAACAGAATACCGTAAATCCTCTACGCAGATGGGAATGTAGACTAATATTTTAATTTTACTTTTTTGGTAGGCAAGGTATTTCACAGTGTGTGAGAACATGATGTCTTAATAGTCTGGACATTTACACACATGGAGATACCTATTATGCTTAATTTTGTAAATTGAGTCTCCACACCTTTCAAGATCTCTGCATGGATGAGCCTCATCTTCTGTATAAATGCTTAATACCTCTTCTATATATTGCATTACTAGTGCTCATTTAACCAGTAAGCGATGACTATAATGACACAAATCATGCAAGCACTGAGGTTGTCATGATATGTAGGCCAGGAAAATCCTTGAGAGCTCTACATTGCAGTGTCTAAAGTATTATAACCAGATAGGGAAATCTTAACCAAGGTCAATTTACTGAAATTGTATGACCATATTCTATTACAGACCATCTATACCTTGTGTTTGAATGGATGGCTCAGGCTCAAGCTCTTCTTCATCAGCACGTACAATGAATGGTTTCGTCGTTATGCCCCAAGGGTCTTCCAGGTTTACTGTACTGCACTGTAAGGTATCTGAGAGCTTACATGCTGCCAGGCGCTTCTCTGTACACTCAACCATATCTGCCCCTACAGCGACCTGTGGATCACTCAGAGGGACCATAGTACAGGAGGAAGGTGATGGGATGCTGACTGCAATCTTAGACTGTTCAGGACTGAGTTCCTGAATTGGGCTACCAAGAAAAAAAAAAAACAAACAAAAAAAAAAACACATTAGATACAACATATTTCACATGAATATTTGCATACAATTTACACACACACACACACACACATTTCAATATCTTATACCTTAGTTTCCTTATTTTGGATGCCTGTACATTTTTATCCTCAGAATAATCAAAAACCATGTGACAGCCATCATCCATGATCACTGCATTTTCTAAAGGATGAAATATATAAATTTTAGTAGGAATCACAAACTCCTGGCAATTGCAAAAATATATCTAAAAAAAAAGTATTCTAAAATTATAAAAAAATATTCAATGAAAGTAGTAACGCACTTTTAGTTTGTGCAAACAGACCACCATAATTGCTTTAAAGTGGTTTTCCAACTTTATACTGATGACCTATCCTCAGGATAAGTCATCAGTATCTGATCGGCAGGGGGTCTCGCTAGAGGCGATAAGCAGTTTGAGGAGACCATAGGACTCCAGCGAGTGCTACTCCCTCCTCACAGCACCATACATTATATAGTGGCTGTGCTTGGTACCGCAGCTCGGCTCCATTCAGTTAAATGGGACTGAGTGGGGCCTAGGCCATGTGACTGATGAAAGTGACATCACTGACATAGGGTAAACTGCATGAAGGCCGTGGTCTCCTCAAACAGCTCATCCAGAAGATGGGTCATCAGTATAAAAAAGTTGGAAACCCCTTTTAAGAGGTGTGCATTAGGCTGAGTTCTTTCATTTGAAGATTAAAAGGGGTGTCCAATTCCAGTGGTCTCAGTTGACATATTAAAAGGAGTTGTCCCCTTTTGCTGTATTAGGGACCTATCCTCATGATAAGTCATCAATATCAGATAAGCAGAGTCCCAACTCCTGGAACCCCCGCCGATCAGCTGTTTGAAGAGAACTCAGTGTTCATACAAGTGCTGACTTTTCTTCACTGTTTATCCGCTTGCAGTGGTGAGATGTAGATACAACCCTACCGTCCCATTCACTTCAGTGGGACAACTCCCTTCCTATTCACTTGAATAAGAAGAAGCTGTTCCATTGAAGTGAATAGGACGGCGGAGCTGTAATCACAACTGCTTACTGCTGCAATGTCAATGGCAAGCAGGTAAACAATGAAGAGAAGGCAGCACTCGTACGAACACTGCGTTCCCTTCAAACAGTTCATCGGCAGGGATGCCAGCAGTTAGGTCAACAATATCAGATCAGTGGGGGCCCATGTTGAGGATAGGTCATTAACATAGGAAAAGCGGAGGGCCCCTTTAACAGCAACGGTGTTTCATGACATGCCCAGCAAGTTAATGGCCACAGAGATGATTTATGTAGAGATCAACAGGAAATCAAGGGAGCACTGGCCCTGGAGTCTTTGCTCCTCTCTGCATCCTTTCTAATCTAGGTCCCTGGACAGCTGCTCTCATCAGCAAAGCTTTAATTGGTGAATGCATAGGTAAATGCTAGTATGCAGAAAGGTACACATGTATGTGCAGGAAATTAATAAATAAGGTAGTGGTGTAACAAATGGAACAGTCATGTCAATTCTACCTTTGTCTTCCAGGATCTGCCTTGTTTGCTCAGGCAGCTTGCTACAGGCAGGTGTCGATGCAAGTTGAGCTGCAAGTGCAAAGTCTCCTGTGCTGTTTGGGCTAGGGGCCAATGTTTTGTTGCAACGTGTAGCCCACACGGTGCAATCGTCTACCAGCGATTCCGTGGTCCTAACCTCCTCCTGTCAAGAAGAAAAATAAATACATTTTTAAAGAACTTTCGTCTAAGAAGTTTATGTTCTTATATGAGACTTAGATTACACATTTATATATAACAGAACAAAGGCACAGAAAAATATGGTTGGAAAACGCTATGCAGGTCAACACAATGACTCTAGAGCTCGTGGCAGTTTACAACTTCTGTCTGCCTAAGGCCCCTCAGAACCTACTGACTGCTGTTCTTGCCACTCTTCAAGATCCTAAGTAATGTTTATAGAGGTCTAAGAAGCTTACATTCTGGGTTGGTAGAATTCTCCCATTACAAGAAGGATTTAGTAGTTGTCCTTCCATTTCAAAAAGCCCGATGGGGGTACTAAAATAGTCCTTCAGTTATAGGTTCACTTTTCTGATAGATCTTCATTTTTCTATTCTGATACAGCACCACCAATGCCTAATGGTTCCCATTAACTATTGGGCTCTGTCAGGTTTTATGTTACCACTGTACAAAACACCACAGCATGCAGAAGTTTATTTTTTTCCCAGCGTTTTTGGGGTATTCTGCCCCTGAGGCTCCTATTGGAACCTCTGCCACAGATGTAAACCCAGCCTTAAGAGGATATGGGTTGCCCAACAGACAGCATCTGTCTATAACAAGCAACAATGCATTAGAATGGTAACAAAAGAAGAGCACATTACATTCTTTAGAGCAGGCTTCAGTACAGGACGCTCTCCAAAAGTTCTCACTTCCACGGGTTTCACTTGTGTAGCACTGGAAAATAAATGGAAAGGGTAATGAGCTTAGACAACTCACAATTTTTTTTATTTTGATACCACAGCGCTTTGATGCTGGTATCTCCCTGTCGCGCCAATAGCAGGCCGCGACTGGAATGAACTGCCCTATCATCACCCGCAACGCTAGGGAGGCTAGTCTCTGTCACAGCCTGCTACTGGCTGCCCCCTCACTAGGGATCGACCGATTATCGGTTTGGCCGATATTATCGGATTTTGAACGTTATCGGTATCGGCATCTATTTTGCCGATATACCGATAACATATTGGGAACACAGAACGCGCTGCTCTCAGCGCTCTCTGTGTTCCCTCAGCAGCACAGGGGAGAAGGAAGCAGTGTCTCCCTCCCCCTGTGCTGCTGCTGCCGCCAATGAGAGGAGAGAACATAAGAGGAGGGGAGGGGCTGTGGCCACCAATGAAGATAAGCCTTTCATTCATTCATATACAGGAGGCGGGAGCTGGCTGCAGAATCACATAGCCGGCTCCCGACCTCTATGAGCGGTAGCTGTGATCTGCGGTAGTTAACTCCTCAGGTGCAGCGGATCGCAGCTACCGCTCATAGGAGGTCGGGAGCCGGCTATGTGATTCTGCAGCCAGCTCCCGCCTCCTGTATATGAATTATTGAGAGACTTCATTGGTGGCGCAGTGCGCCCCCCCCCCCACCCAGTATTACTCATTGGTGGCAGTGGCCACAGGATCCCCTCTCCCCTGCTCCTCCGATCGGAGCCCCAGCTGTGTAATCCTGGGGTTCCGATCGGTTACCATGGCAGCCAGGACGCTACTGAAGCCCTGGCTGCCATGGTAAGCTCCATGCTGCTGTGTGCACTATGCACAGAGCAGCAGGGACAGTGTGAGCTCCTATTCACCCTGATAGATATCAGGGGGAATAGGACAAGGGTTTTAGTCCCTAAGGGGGTTAAAAATTAGTAAAAAAATAAATAAAAAAAATAAAAAATATTAAGTATAAATGAAAGATTTAAAAAAATAAAATAAATACACATTAACAATAAACAAAAAAAATACACATTAAACAATAAACATTAATTTTCTGCAGATTTGTGTAGGAAATTTTTTTTTTTTTCTCAAAAATGAAAATTCCCAGAATATCGGTATAAATTATCGGCTTGAAAGTTCACAAATTATCGGTATCTGCCCTAAAAAAATCAATATCGGTCGATCCCTATCCCTCACCCCCACAATTGCCGGATGTTTTCATCTACGCCGCGGCCGTGCCGGCATCAGGAGTGCCGCGGATGCCAGGGAGTGAGATAAGTAGAATCTGTGTTAGGGGCCCAGGCGGGTGGCATTATAGTTCTTGGATAACCCTTTTTATATAAGAATGGCTGTAAAATGCAATTTTCCACTCAGTAACACTCACTCGTTCACTTTCGCCGTGTCATCTTCAAAGATGCAAAAAGCAGAAGGCAATGAAGGGGCAGCATTGTGCAAACCTAGGAAACTACTTCCAGCAGGGTCTGGTTTGTCTGTAAAGAGCAATGGTCTCGTTAAGATTTCAGCAACAAGAAATCAATCAAGTAAAATAGAATGTGCTACATTTCCAACACAGTACAATTCTCTTTAGTTTGGACAACGTCTATTCTTCTATACAGAGGAGGACTTGATTATTTGACGACTGGGCTACAAATCAGTATGTAGGATGGACAGGTTGTATTGTGTTAATGCAATGCTCATGTAGGTTACCATAACGTGCTGATCGAACTGTAGGATCTCTACCGATAATATACATGCTGCCGTCTATGTATCCTGGGAAGTTCATTCCTTAAAAATTGTCCTAATACTTACTGTCATTTCGACACAAAGACTCAATATCGAGCTTGCTTGGATCAGCAGCTTCAAACATATGGTCATCCTCTTCATCTTCGGGGAGAGTAGATGTCTGGAAAATGTCCATTATGAAACCTGCAGGCAAAAATATTACTGATTAAAAAAATGGTGCATACAAAGTCTATGCACAATATGTAAATCATTTGTCATATACCGGTACATGGCTTTCTAAAAGTTGTATCCAACTATATAAAACTACTCTATTGAAACACCTGCTTGTGACTGTGTATTCTTTACAACTGCACCCACGTTTCTAAATATATATATAATTTTAATTTTTTTTACACAGCGGTGAGCAGGTGTAATTACAGCTCATCCGTCCCCATTCACTTTATTGGGATGTCTCTGTACTGTTCAGTTAAATCTGATATTGATGACCTATCCTGATGATAGGTCATCAATACAAAAAAGCATACAACCCCTTTAACTGAAGAGACTCAGCAGCCAGAGTTACACAGAGAATGTCTAGACTATGGAAATTAGAGGTCGTCTTGGTAAGCAAGAAGCGAGATCCCACTTGTCTGATGAATTGCCATGACGAGGGCAAGGACCTTCATAAAAACATGAGGTGCAGTTACAAGGCCAGAGGGCAGTTCAGATTCATACAAGGGTTTGTGTGGAGAAGTGCCAAAAGGACTAGAAACAGAGCCTAACCTCTTGGAAGGACAAGGCCAAAAAGTCATGTTTTGGGGCAAGTGGGTACTCTTTCCACTGGTAACCTTGGAGAGAATATTGAGCCAAATAGATATGAGCAAGAGAAGAGGAGGCCCCCTCATTGAAAATGCTCTTCATCTTCTCTCCTAGAAAGGGGCCTTCTTGATGGCCATCACCTCTTTCAGACAGTTGTCTAAATTGGTGCTCTTTGTGAATCTCCTTTCTCAATTCTTCATCAGGATAAAGAGGTGCTTTGTCCTGTGCCTTCCTTCTTGCCCAAAGTTCTTTCCTCTTTTCATTTGAATGGGGACATTATTCTTCCTTCTTTCTGTCCTTCTCTGACCCATCCCTCCACCATCTGGTGATCTGGATGTTGTCAAGGCTCTTTGAATAAATTTGTCTCTAACATCTTCCTTCTGTTGCTCAAATTCTTTGTTCTTCTGGCCCTCCCAAGGGCCCGATAGCCCCTAAGGCTGCAATTGTCCAATGGAACTGGCTGGCCATATCTGTGGCCTACCTGGTGAGGCCTTCAATTTCACTAACCTCAGATGCTTCTCTGGGTCACAAGGTGCTGCAGACCGCAGTAAACTAGGCGTCTCGCTGTGATTTTCTTTCATGTTTTTTTCAGAACCCTGTAAAATCTCTCGCCAGGTTCACTGGAGAACACAGCTGCCAGTCAGTTGTAGGTTGTATATTCCTTTTTAGTGGGTATTCCATTGTTTATTTTCTGGCTGGGTTGTTTTTTACCCTCTAGGACAGTGATGGCGAACCTTTTAGAGACCGAGTGCCCAAACTAACCCAAAACCCACTTATTTATTGCAAAGTGCCAACATGGCAATTTAACCTGAATACCAGTACAGTATAACTTCCATGTACTTTATCATTTAGCTATAATAGCCAGCCTACATTCAATGCACTGTGCTAGTCATAGCGCACCCTGTGCTGATAAATGGCAGGAAAAAGTCTAAGGCATATTGGTACACCATAGACTTGCCAGGATGCAGGTAGGTGCCCTCAGAGAGGGCTCCGAGTGCAACTCTCTGGCACCCAAGCCATAGGTTCGCCACCACTGCTCTAGGTTCTGATACATCTCAAGCTTGTTTTCCTTGTTAGCTTCTCCTGGCTGATCCTACTGCTTGTATAAAAACTGATGAGCCCAGTGGCTGGAGGAGGGTGTAGAACTGGTGGTAGAGGCTAGCATTTTTTGCTTTAGTCTCCACCTCCTTTCAGCAGCAGCTACACCCACAGCCCCGTGTCCCTCAATGAACTCAGTGAGAGAGAGATTTTACTGGCAAGACAAAAATCCCCTTTACTTTGGTTAGGTCTTGCATAGCTCCTCTAAGTCCGCAAACATTTCATAGACTAACACATTCCAGTATCACTTACCTAGTGCTTCCTTTGTGTTGACTGTGGGTGACGGAAGAACTTTGGATGGTGTTGCTTGCACAAATCCTAGTGATGTATTAGGAGTAACATGTGATGTATTGGCTATACCAGATGAGTTTCCCATCACAGTAGCTATAAGATAAATAAATGTATAATACTTTATTAGAAAAAAATACTAGATGGTCTAAAACATAATAAATAAAAGCAAGCAGGAAAACTGTTATATGCTAACATTTCATAGGAATTTATTAACTAACAGGCAAAAAGAACAAACTGTGTGCCTTTTAGGAGACATTCAACGGCTGTGTCACTAAATGAAATGGAGTACATAGGAGGCAAAACTTACCTTCTCTTACCACGGGGTGCAATTTTCCCATTAGGGCACTGGAATTAGGACCCCTACATTTAAAAAAATAAAATAGTCAACAAATGAATTCAGCAAAATATAAGAGTAAACCAGTAATCCTTGAATATTAATTTAACACGAAGCGAAACTTACAAAGGTTTAGGTGCCTCATAAATGGTAGAAGCTGACCTCTCAAGGAGTGCGGCTTTCTTCGTAAACGTGCTGTCAGCCAATGCTACATACGTAGTCTGCTGGGATACTGGATCAGGTCTTTGAGGCATGACATGACATGGAGCAGAAAGCATTGATAGCTGGTGTCCAACAGGAGCAGTGTTGGTTTGACCACTGCTCAAGGTAATTCCAAGATATGGTGAGGTTTGTGAAGAAGCAGCCAACTCATTGACTGTCGCAGACATGGGAGCTTGATAAAAACTTGAAACGGCTTGAGCTGGAAGAATTGGAGCACCTAATCCCAAAGGTGCCATCATATTAGGATGTGGAGCAGGCAGCATCTTTAAGTAATATAATAAAATAGTGTTATGAAAATATACAATCTGTAAAAAACAAACAAGTTCTCGGCTGTATTGTATCTGTATTCACAGAGGTGAATGGAGTGAGCCCCACATTTGCAGCCAGCATTCTATTCACAGTGGCACCAAGCAGGGTACAAGAGGCTCCTTTCAGCTCTCCTTAGACAACCCAAATACGATTTATAGAAATAAAGAGGAAGTATAACATTAGAAGTTTTTGGAAATTATTAATTTTTAACTAATAAATGTGGTATACAATGACACAGACAGGGAGCAAGGTTGGAAGAAACGACAACTGGCTCTTCTGCTAGAAATCACAGCTTCTAAATTCTAAAAGAGTTTCTACAATGACACTACATGTTCTAAAGTATTTGGACACCTGAACATCACATCCATGACTTGTTTGTTGGTCCCCACTTCATCCCTCCTCAAAACTGGGGTAGAGTTGTAAGGCTATTTGAACACCTATTGCTAAGTTCACCTACATTACTAATGATAGTTAGGGACTTTTCGTTTGGTGACCCTTCTAACAAAAAGGCATGGTCTACAGCGGACAACCCTTTCATTCAAAATAAGAAATTAATTTTGAAGTACAGTAACTATGAACTGAATCCGATAACAAAAAAGGTAGGCACAGGTGGCAATATTTACTTAATAGGAAATATCAACTGAGCTTACAGTTGTACTCTGTTCTGGACAGCCCTGACTTGTGGGTACATGTACATTTAGCAGGTTGCTTAGTTGTTCCATCTTCTGTTTTAGCATATGTTCATGGAGAGCTGCTTCTTCTTTATCCTTCATGTATTTCTTCTCTTCTTCCTCTGATAATAAATACATAAAGACTCCATGAAATACCCGAGACTCACAACTTCCTCCATAAATCCCCTTGGGAAGCAGTACTGCATGAATACATCCCAAACAACCCTAAGCACACTCAAAATTCAATCTTACGTTTTTGGCTACTTGAATGTCAATCGCAGGGGCATAGTAGACGTCTACGATTAGCTTAGACCATTTGAAAATTATAAGTATTTTCTGGGTTCTAGATAATGACAGCCTGTCTTCAGGATGGGTCATCAATATCAGACTGGTGTCTGACAACCAGCACCCCACTCCTCAGCTTCCTCAACAGCCACGGGCAATAACATAGTGAACAGAGCTGGAAGCAGACAGTAGTGGCTGTGCCGAGCTTTCAGCTCCGTCCACTTTGTTATTGGAGAATTGATCAGTGGGGTGTTGTGTGTCAGACACCAATCTGATATTGATGACCCATTCTAAATCTACACGCACTTTGTATGTTTTACATTCTTCTGTTTTGTGGTCATTAAAACACCAGCTTTGTTTTAGCATTTCTTTATCCTATATAATATAAGCAGGCGTGTTTTACCTATATAGATGCCTGCATTATATAAAAAAAAAAAAAAAAAAAAAAAAAAAAATAAAGTAAAAATGCTCTGCAAAAATATGGCGTTAATAATATGCTCTGTTTTGGAATTTCACAATTCATTATAGACTTTAAAAGGGGTTGTCCAAGTTAATTAAACATTTCTGACCATCCATCAGTTGCAAAAGATAAAATAATCTTCAACATTAGACATGAATGAAGGAAATGAAGCTCTCTAGAGAAGATTACCTCTCTGTTGCATCTTTTTCCGCTGCTCCTGTTTCTTTCTGTAGACGATTGCCCTATACTCTTCAAGTGACATCTCAGAATCCCCACAGACAAGTTTGTCCTTACAGTACATTGGAACTTGTTTCATTTCTGCATTTGAAGATCCAGCAGGCTGAGGTACCACAGCGGACTTGGAAATAGTTACATATTTGTTCCTGCAAAAATAAATAAAATTATTAAACTATACACTATTAGGGGGCATTCACACGACCGCGCTGTGTTTTGCCATCTGCAAATTGCGGATCCCCAAAGCACGGATACCGGTCATGTGCGTTCGCCTTTTTGCGGACTGCACATGGCCAGCGCTACATAGAAAATGCCCATGTTTGTCCGCGATTGCAGACAAGAATAGGACATGCTCTATGTTTTTTGCGGGGCCGTGGAACGGAACAACAGATGCGGACATTGAATTACGGTCATGTGAATGCACCCTTATACTGTTAAGCAGTTTATTTTACAATTACATACAAGACTACACAAAATAAATTTAAATGGAATTAAAAAATAAATAAAGAAAGAAATAATAAAAATAATTCTCAGAATAGTCACCAAATGTGTTCATTACCTTTTAGGCCTCATGCACATGACCGAATCCGTTTTGCGTTCCGCAAATCACGGATACGACGCAAAACACAGATACCGGCCAAGTGCATGCTGCCATTTCTTTTTTAAGTGTAGAATTTTTTTTGAGACTGCGGAATGGACATACGGATGCGGACAGCACATTGTGTGCTGTCTGCATCTTTTGCGGCCCCATTAAAATGAACGGGTCCGCATCCAATGCACAAAAAATGCAGACAGGATGCGGACTGAACATACGGTTGTGTGCATGAGGCCTTAGTGTGTCTATTCTTACTAGCAGGCCTGCACTACAGCAGGTATGACTCTGCTGCTTATGAGTAAGAATGCCCGGTCATATATGAAGCGAACATCTGGCATAGTAATTAGTTACCCCTTTTTTACATCTACCACTCAAATTTAGAATGAAACAATATATCATATAGCAATAGTTCTCAAAGTCTGGCTCATGCCATCCACAGTGTGTTGCTTGCAATAAGAGCCCTACGTCTAGGACCAGTGGCATGCTGTAGACCTGTTCACACCACACTTCCTAGAAGTGAGAGCCCCTTTAAAGAGGACCTTTCACCTTGAAAAACATTGTGAACTAAGTATGTTGCCATGGAGAGCGGCGCCCGGGGATCTCATTGCACTTACTATTATCCCTGGGCGCCGCTCCGTTCTCCCGTTATCCCCTCCGGTATCTTTACTCACTAAGTTATAGTAGGCGGTGTCTGCCCTTGTCCTGTGGGCGTCTCCTTCTCCTAGGGTGCAGCGCTGGCCAATCGCAGCGCACAGCTCACAGCCTGGGAGGTTTTTTTCTCCCAGGCTGTGAGCTGTGTGCTGCGATTGGCCAGCGCTGCAGCCTAGGAGAAGGAGACGCCCACAGGACAAGGGCAGACACCGCCTACTATAACTTAGTGAGTAAAGATACCGGAGGGGATAACGGGAGAACGGAGCGGCGCCCAGGGATAATAGTAAGTGCAATGAGATCCCCGGGCGCCGCTCTCCATGGCAACATACTTAGTTCACAATGTTTTTCAAGGTGAAAGGTCCTCTTTAAGCTCACTGTTGTGCCAAGTGCCTAATTTCCCAACTGGCTATTTGGAGCAGACAGGTTACATACTGTGTGCGCAAATATTTACTGGTTTAACGACACCATTATCCAGTATTATTTTACAAAAGTCAAATCCACAAGACAATCCAGCACTCCTCCTCTATAACGTGCTTCCTGCAGATACAGCAGTATAGACAAGCCGACATACCAGCTTCAACTTGGAGCCATTGATATTAATAGGATTCAGGGTTAAAATTCCTTGTTAAAAGTAATGACTCTGAGCAACAACTGTCATTTACGAAACGTAGGCCACAGTGCATGTACTGTAGGGATTTAGCTTCTTAATATTCTCAATTGGTTTCTGTTGACACTGAATGGGACACTTACACATTGGACTCCTCTCTACTAACGGGCACTTCACATTCTTTTACAGCTGGATTCTGAAAACCTGCAGAGACCTGAATGGTGCAGAATTTATTAACGTGATAGCAAAAAGAGGAATAAAACATTTAGTAGAATTCATTACACCAGTAGCATACTGTGAATTTAAAGAGAAAAAAAACACACACAACAACAAGAACACTATTGTAGAAAATAAAGACTATCCCCATCTTCTGAAGCATTTTGTATTGTTCCACTGCATCTATAACAAAAAAAAAAACGGCAATCCAGTCTGACTCATGTCCTATGGTTTTTGTCTACAGCTCCTGTTCAGGTGGTCTGCTCTACGTCTTACTAACATACATTTGGTAGGTGAGCATGAAGTAGGGTACCATGGAGTCAGAAGTCTGACACTCTGGTAAGGGTGACCCTGCTGAGTTAAATTTATATTTATGTCCCTCTGTTGTGTCGTTTCTGATAAAAAATTATATGTAAATTAGGTCTTCAGTGCACTGAGGAGATAAGGGCTGCATCGAGCCATCAGAGCAGCTCCATGACAGGTGTAAAAAGTGTAAAACTGAAAAAAATAAAAAAAATTATAATATGCTAAATTCTAAATGTAAAAGTAGGTCTAAGTGGTTGCATGAACTCTGCATGTGTACATACATTTAACTTTCTGCTTTGATCACACATCAACTTTTAATACATTTTAAATTAAAACAATACACGGACGCAAAATTCCATGTCTGGTGTGTAAACTGCTGGGTGGCATTTTGACAAAGTGGCAGTGCCAAGCGCAAAAATTGAAAGAACAAAAAACAAATAGCCCGGACAGCAAAATTGTTAAACTAAGAGCATTTATAAAGAAGTATACCCATCTTTGACATTTATGCCATATGCACAGGATGAGGAATAGGCGTTGTTCCAAGAGATGTGACCCGCATCTATCTCCAGAACAGTGGTGCCCGAGCTCCCTGTACTGCCTGGTTCCACTTCTACTGGAGTTCTAACAGATGTGAATGGAGAGAGCTGCACATCCATGGTCTTCTCTCCATTCATAGCAGTCATAGACCCAGGCAGGATGCAGGACCCACATTCCAGATATAGGTGCAGGTCCCAGACCTGCACCTATCACACATTTATGGCTTAACCTGTGATTATGACATAACCATCTAAGATTAAGTGAATACCTCTTTTATATTTTATATGCATTAGAAGAATAAAAATACTGTAATTGGCTGTGAAGATGGGCATGACCTTTATCATGAGTAGAGTCAATTATTTTCTGGAAAATATCCATTATGTCAAACATGCATGTTAGTTGGGGGAAATGGGGTTGAGTTTTCAGACCTTATGAGTAAATCTTATTGCATGTTATATTATCATCAGATAACCATGTGCGGGTCTATTAATGCAGGAAGTAAAGGAATTTTACTGCAGCTGTATTTATACCTAATCATGGCCGTAGAGCTTTCAAAGACAGGTAAATGAAATAGGAAATATAGAGAAAAGATCATAACCAACAGCACAGTCAACCCATAATAACTGCAGATTAGTTTCCAAGCATTCTAGCATTTTTAGATTAATACTGACCCACTAGACATCACTAGAAATAACTAAAGCAAGAAACAGATATTGCAGATTGTTACAGAATACTCACCTGACATTTGCTAAGTGACAAGGGGTCAACTTCTGATGCTGGCGCCATCTGATTTACAATCCTGGAATCCCTTAGAGGCTGCACAGAGTTACCTATAGAAATTAGTAGAAACCTAGTGGATAACACACATCTTATAATTTGTAGGACGTGGCTGATCTTTTTTGAAGATCATACCACTGTATATTACACAAGGTAATTTTCCATGCATATATATCTTGCCATTTTTTTACATTATAGGAGTATTCCAAGCTTACAAAATAAAAATAAAAAACACTGGAAAGTACCTTCACGAGTGTGTATGCGCACCAATTGGAGGAGCATTCACATTCATGAGCTCAGAAGCAGTCATTTCTCATTTTGTCCAGATCTGTGTTGCACCTTTGTTTTGATGCTGCTAGGGTTTGCACTGGGCAGGGTTATCATGTAAAGTAGTACAGTTACCATGATTCCTCTACCCCTCACAGACATTGCCTGCATTTATAGCTTCCTGCCTGCATCTATTATAAAATGTATGGCAGTGCAGCAATTCCTCCCTGCCCTAAAACACAACACAGCTCTGCTGTTCTGGTGCTCCCTGCACAATCTGCAGCCCAGCATAAGAAACACACTGTGTGAAACAGAGAGGAGGCATGTAATGTGACATTGTGTGCTTCAGGTTAAGAAAGCGTGGAGATATCCCTTATTTTGAACAATAGGTTGTCACAAACCAGAGACTGACAGACATTTCAGCTACAGACAACACATTACTAAGCGACTAATCTTACTTCATTGAAACCATTTGCTCACTATTTTAAAAAAGCAATAGCCCTTCAGGAGTGATTAGCAAATATTTTTAGAAATTGACCAACCCGCTTACGGTAATCTATTTGCTGTTTGACATACTCCTCAACCGCAGCATTCGTAGAGCGCAAGTGATGTGATTCACATGCATTACCACTCTCTGAGCTGTCCCTGAACAGATCGTCTTGTGCACATGCGTTAAACATTAAAATGAACATGTTTGGTCCAGGCACAGAAGAGATCACGTCACCGCCACCACCTTGCCCCCTATGGACACAGCGGGCAAAGAGTGCAGGTGCTTACATACATAGCCCACAGATAGGGACTTTCTGCTGCTCGGAAAGGGCGAGATAGGATTTACAGATGTAGGTCACACAACCAATAGGCAAATATTTTTAGAAGTGGGTCCACCCCTTTAAGAGTCACACTCCCGCTGAGATGGCAGCACAGTAAAGGAACTGAACATCAGCAGACATCACATGTAGAATAAACTAGGGATAATGGCGATTTTACTGCAGAACTAATCTTCACAATATGCACGTGAATAGAGAATTGTACCAGAATCTTTTATACATTTGCATAAATATACATTGTACATTAGTTATAAGTGATACTTTTATACCATGATTACAGTTGGTCGAAGAAAAAACTGTTGACTCGCCTCACAGTTTACCCATGTTAACGACTGATTTTGTAAAAGACAGAAAGGGTAAACCAATATCCAATAACCAATATGGCCTAATTCTTTGTTCACATATGGGCACCTTACCTTGGTCATGTCGATGATTTTGAGAAACCCTCATCTGAAACGCTCTGGAGGAGAATTTAGAAGAACAAAAGTAAAAACACCATTAACAATGTAGACGGGGCATAATGAATGACGAATAATGATCTAGAACCTAGCTGCAGAAGGTCAAAATTATTCCAAGAAGTCCAGAAAAGCATCAGCTTGCATTTTAGGGCTGCTTTAAAGGGCATATTCACCATTTGACAGTTTACATAAAATAAACCTAGATTATACAGTAATTTAACTTTACTCATCTTTCAGTAACAGAGTTAAATGTAAAAAAAATAAAAATAAAATTACGATTGGATACCGCATTTATTTTACGAAATATATATATGCTATGGGACTGCCGGAGTTAGCAGAGTACCAGCGCGAGACTATCTCCAGCAGTTCCGTAGAATTAAATGTAGAAGAAGTGTGCAACGTGGAACACGGGTTCCCCCCCCCCACCACCACTATTTTAACCCTTCATAGGCACCTGTAATGATGGTGGTGCTTAAATGTTGCACCATCATCAGAACTCGCTCTATTACCATGTAAGAGGTATTCCACTTTCAGTATAGATATTAGCATTCCCCAATCCTCACATTTTGACCGGAGGACCACTTTTTAGGGGTTTTCCAGCACTAACACTGATTATTTATTCTCAGGATAGGTAACTAATCTGAGATTGGTGGGGGTACCAAGAGTCAGCAGTTTGTTCCACTGCACAGCAGTCCCATCAGAAAGTAGACAAGTGAAAGAGCACAGAGCTGCAGTACCACTCACAGCCACTAGTTCATATACAAAGTTGTGCTGTTCTGAACTACAGCATCCTCTTTAGAAACTGTAACAGCATGCTGGCGACACTGGCTAGTGGCCGTAAATGGTACTGCTGCGATGCCCTTACCCACTGAAATGGGCGCAGCGCTGCAGTACCATTCACAGCCACTACCTGTTGAACAGAACTGTGCTGTTCCAGAGCACAGCAGCCTGTTCAATCAGATGAAAGATTGGGGATGCTTGGAGTAGAAGCCCCACCAACATTATATTGATGACCTACCCGAAATATAGTAAATCAGTTTTACAGTCCCGGATAACCCCTTTAATAAGTTGTTAAATACCATTCTTAAAGGGGTTGTGCCAAATGTTTAAGTTATCTCCTATCCCCAGGAAAGGGGATGACTAATGGTCTCATGTTCCTGTCTAAGCATATGCCCTGCCACTCCATTCATTCCCGATGGGAATGATTGAAATAGTACTGTACTTAGACTGGAAACATGGGATTCCACAGATTAGTTAGTGATCCATTATTTTGTGGATATGGGATAACTTTCATACTTGGCACAACTTCTTTAAAAAGTGTTACATTTCAGGAATGTCTTCCCCATCTTATTAGGAATCTAGCATATCCTCTTATAACTGCAAAATACCATGACCTCACCTGTAGTGGTGATCCAAGAGATCCTTTGGTTCTGCCTTATTTTCAAAAGCTTTATTGAAGAGTAGACTCGCACTGTGAAGGTCACCCTTAGCTTCCAGCTGCTGAGCCCAGATAACATGCAGGACAGCAGAGTTGTTACCTATGCCTTGGCTGTACAGGTACTCGAAGAACTGCGTAGGCTCATCGATCATTTCAGCCTATAAGGACAAGAGTTGTTTTGTTGTCACTTGAAATCAGTCTTAAAGAAGCAATGTTTTGTTTTGTTTTTTAAATCACATACATTACTAACTATCAGTATTCTAGCTGTTTAATTTATCTCACCCTAAGGGCTCATGCACACGACCGTATGTATTTTGCAGTCTGCAAAAATACGGATGACATCCGTGTGTATTCAGTGTTTAGCGGAACGGAACAACTGGCTCCTAATAGAACAGTCCTATCCTTGTTTGTTATGCGGACAATAATAGGACATAGGGTTATTTTGGGTATCGAAATTTCGATACCCAATAGATATACGATACCGGGATTTCCATTTTTTCGATACTGGGCTGCGTAGTCTAGTATCACAGAACTTGGAGCGCGCTCCAATTATCTCAACAGCACAGGGGAGAAGGAAGTAGTCTCTACCTACCCCCTGTGCCTCCGCTGTCAATGAGGAGAGAGGGAAGGAGGGGCGGGCACACTGCGCCAGCAATGAAAGTTAACTTTTAATACAAATACAGGAGGTGGCAGAATCACATAGCCAGCACCCTGCCTCTCTGACAGGGAGCTGCGATCAGCCACAGTTAACCCCTCAGGTGCCGCACCAGAGGGGTTAACTGCCGCTGACCGCAGCTCCCTGTTAGAGGCAGGGTGCCGGCTATGCGATTCTGCCAGCACGCCTCCTGTATTAAAGGTTAACTATCAGTGGTGGCGCAGTGCGTCCTGCCCCCCTCCTCCCCAGTATTAAAAACATTGGTGGCACAGTGCGCCCCCCCCCCCCTCCCAAGTATTAAAATCATTGGAGGCAGTGGCCACAGGGTCCCCTCCCCTCATCCTCATTGGTGGCAGTGGCAGCTTCTGATCGGAGCCCCAGCTGTGTAATCCTGGGGCTCCGGTCGGTTACCATGGCAGCCAGGACGCTACTGAAGCCTTCCATGGTAATCTCCCTGCTGCTGTGTGTGTAAAAAAAAACCCAACTAAATATTAAGTATAAATCACCCCCTTTCCCAATTTTACATATAAACAATAAACATGTTACATATTGCCATGTCCAAAAAGTCCAAACTATTAAAATATTTAAAAAGTCTATGCAGTGATAGCCAGAACAGAAAAAAAAAGAATAAAAACTGCATGAGCCCTAACTCAGTTGCATTCATATATTTTTAGCCTTTTCATTATGGGAACCTGGTCATCTGATCTCAAATCTGACTCCTTGCTCTAATGTGTATCTAAAGGGTCAGGAGTGCAGATATATAGTAGGTGAGGTTATACAGTGATTAGCTGCAGTTCTATAAACCTGCTGAACTCACACTGCCTTTACTATCTGTGTGTGCTGACTCTCCAGTGTAGTTCTATGGGATGTAGCTTCACACTGATCACCCTGCCAACTCCATGACAGGGGCAAGAGATGACAGAGCAGACAGGCTCAAGTGTGTCACACAGGAATACATGGCGACCGTGCAGTGGAGGGGACAGCAGCTCTGTGTCACTAATCTGTCATGGCAACCCTCAGAGGACACAGAGCGGTGCTGTGTGGCGAGACGACTCCTCCTCTTTCACTGCAAAGCCAGGCATGATGGGAAATACATGGTTAATTAGGAAAACCATAAATCTAGGGGAGAAGGAATCAAGATGGCTGACAACTCAAAACTTGCACATCAAGTAAAACAGGTATACACAAGTCATACACAAAAGACTATCTTATTCTATAATAATTAACTATCCTGCGCTATATAGGCAAAGAAACATCTTGGAGTGCTTCTTTACTTAAAATACATGACTTACAGGAAGCCATAACAAATGGCTACAATGTGAACATGCAACTTACAAATCGCAGGCAGTATTTCAGATATCGCTCATCATTGCAGTATCTCTTGTCTCCTATGAAGCTTCGAACTAGACGTTCCAACAAACATAAAATGTTCCTTTTCTCCTCTGGAGGAAGAGTTTCTTCAGCCCAAAGTAAATATCTAGAAAGAGATAGAACACACTGATAGGTGTCTGACTGGCAGGAGTCCAACCGCTTAGGCCCCCTCAATCATGAGAATGTGGACCCCCTTAAAGCATACCAGAGTTTAACAAAAAAAAAAAATGTTAGCATAATGGCTGTGCTTCTTTGTACAGTCATAACCGTGAAGGAACATGTCTTTTTAGCCTAATTATTCCCTGTTTAAGCAGCACAGCTAGATGCATTTCTCTTACAAGCAGGGCATGTCTCCCTTCTGTAGAATTTGCCAGTACTGTATTGCTATGACGTCCTTTCCCTTACTTCCTGCCATGTTTCTCACAGAACAGATAAGGAGGGAGAGATCACACTTAAAGAAAGGCAGGATGCCCCTGTGAATTCTGAAGCAGTGTAGAAGCAGTTCTTTTAATCAGGCCTAGCTAGCAGTGACATGCCCTGACCTAAACTGACGTCTTCTGTGTCTGTTACTAGGGACGGATCTTGCATGACAACAGGAAGTGGACTGCAAATTAAGTCGAAGTGAGACCCTTAGGGGCCATGACTTTACAGTTTGTTCCCCCCCCCCCCCAGGTGGATGCAAGCAGATTTTAAAAATGAAGCGATTTAGAAATTTGCTATTTACACCATTCTCTATTAAATGAAGTTGTGTGAAAGCATAGTGACTCTTTATTAAAGCCACATCTTAAGACTCTCTGGTCAATGCGGTTACATTGATGACTGACCTGTCCCATAGTTCCAGTGGATCATTTCCATTGTATCCCTGGATGTGCGCTTCAAACATTCTGCAAGAGAAAAGCATAAAATGAGTCCTACGTGCGTATAAAATGTTACAGCAGGACATGACGGTGTCACACAGTCCTCACGTGAGCACAGTATGTTGGCTCCTCGACCAGCAATGAGTCTCATTCCTACCTTCCATGCTTTGTGGTAAAGTAGCGACATGAAAAGAATGACCTACAGGCAGAGGAGTTGCTCTGTATCATTCCTGTCCCCAGCTGAATAAGATATGCAACCCTTTGATGGAGTCGGGGGCCTCATTTCAGCCCCCCACAATATGTTGAGTTGACCACTAGTTTTGTTGGCTGGGGTCACCAAGAGCATTCAGCACATCCAAAGACAAAAATCCATACCATCGCAGCAAGTAACCCTGCAGGACTACAAATCCCAGAATGACATCACATTTTAGTTCACACTGGCATCGTGGACTACGTTTTGCAGTACTGGACAGAATGGAGCAGAGTACAACGGAAACCTGACAAAGAGCTAATGCACGTTAGTGGCTCAAGTTTATAGCGGAGATATGACAGCTATGCTGGATCCATCAGATCCTGGAGAAGCTCTCCAGACCTCATTATAGCAGAACATCTGCAGGAGCCCAGTCACCTGGCGTGCGCGACAGCAGAGACGTCGCCGCGGGAGCCCAGCCACCGGCGCGTGACAGCAGCGACGCCGCCGCGGGAGCCCAGCCACCGGCGCGTGACAGCAGAGACGCCGTGTGACAGCAGAGACGCCGCGGGACCCCAGCCACCGGCGCGTGACAGCAGAGACGCCGCGGGACCCCAGCCACCGGCGCGTGACAGCAGAGACGCCGCGGGACCCCAGCCACCGGCGCGTGACAGCAGAGACGCCGCGGGACCCCAGCCACCGGCGCGTGACAGCAGAGACGCCGCGGGACCCCAGCCACCGGCGCGTGACAGCAGAGACGCCGCGGGACCCCAGCCACCGGCGCGTGACAGCAGAGACGCCGCGGGACCCCAGCCACCGGCGCGTGACAGCAGAGACGCCGCGGGACCCCAGCCACCGGCGCGTGACAGCAGAGACCCCAGCCACCGGCGCGTGACAGCAGAGACCCCAGCCACCGGCGCGTGACAGCAGAGACGCCGTGTGACAGCAGAGACGCCGCGGGACCCCAGCCACCGGCGCGTGACAGCAGAGACGCCGCGGGACCCCAGCCACCGGCGCGTGACAGCAGAGACGCCGCGGGACCCCAGCCACCGGCGCGTGACAGCAGAGACGCCGCATGACAGCAGAGACGCCGCGGGACCCCAGCCACCGGCGCGTGACAGCAGAGACGCCGCGGGACCCCAGCCACCGGCGCGTGACAGCAGAGACGCCGCGGGACCCCAGCCACCGGCGCGTGACAGCAGAGACGCCGCGGGACCCCAGCCACCGGCGCGTGACAGCAGAGACGCCGCGGGACCCCAGCCACCGGCGCGTGACAGCAGAGACCCCAGCCACCGGCGCGTGACAGCAGAGACGCCGCGGGACCCCAGCCACCGGCGCGTGACAGCAGAGACCCCAGCCACCGGCGCGTGACAGCAGAGACGCCGCGGGGCCCCAGCCACCGACGCGTGACAGCAGAGACGCCGCGGTGCCCCAGCCACCGACGCGTGACAGCAGAGACGCCGCGGGGCCCCAGCCACCGACGCGTGACAGCAGAGACGCCGCGGGGCCCCAGCCACCGACGCGTGACAGCAGAGACGCCGCGGGGCCCCAGCCACCGACGCGTGACAGCAGAGACGCCGCGGGGCCCCAGCCACCGACGCGTGACAGCAGAGACGCCGCGGGGCCCCAGCCACCGACGCGTGACAGCAGAGACGCCGCGGGGCCCCAGCCACCGACGCGTGACAGCAGAGACGCCGCGGGGCCCCAGCCACCGACGCGTGACAGCAGAGACGCCGCGGGGCCCCAGCCACCGACGCGTGACAGCAGAGACGCCGCGGGGCCCCAGCCACCGACGCGTGACAGCAGAGACGCCGCGGGGCCCCAGCCACCGACGCGTGACAGCAGAGACGCCGCGGGGCCCCAGCCACCGACGCGTGACAGCAGAGACGCCGCGGGGCCCCAGCCACCGACGCGTGACAGCAGAGACGCCGCGGGGCCCCAGCCACCGACGCGTGACAGCAGAGACGCCGCGGGACCCAGCCACCGACGCGTGACAGCAGAGACGCCGCTGGGCCCCAGCCACCGACGCGTGACAGCAGAGACACCGCGGGGCCCCAGCCACCGACGCGTGAAAGCAGAGACGCCGCGGGGCCCCAGTCACTGAGACGTGACAGCAGTACCACAGGTACCATAAGGATACAGCATTCAAATTTGGTGTACAGAACCAGAAGACCCAGCATGCCATCAGAGACATGTAAAGCTACTTGTACCAGCAGACACAGTAAAAAAAACAGATATGTGGAACTACAAGTTTCCGCATACCATATGCAAGAATCTGCAGAACTACAACTCCCAGCACGCCCTATGATTAGGAGCTGTCTAGGGTTACCCGACCACAGCGAAAACCTCCCACAGTCCCGAGCTGTGAGGTCTTCCAGGTTGGGGGTTCTAACCCGGGTTACTACAGGTAGTTACAACTTACTGCACACAGCTCTGGACGTCCATGGCCGCGCTCCGATGCTCCTCACTAGTGCTCGCCGCTCACCATGACACCTAAGCCCCTTGTTCTCTCCCAAAACTATTTCAAATTATCCGCGCAAGCGCGAATTCAAATTGTGCCGCTCCCATAGGCGATCCCGTCCAGCCAATGGAATTCAAAGTAGAGAAGGGCGGAAGTTTGTCATATAGCGAGACTCTCACCGAGTAAACAGAATCCCAGCTTTACTCCGCCATAGTTGTTAAGGGCATGAACGGCTGCTGCGTAGTTTTTTTCTAAGGCAGAAGGCACTAGGGTTCATCGACCTGTATAACTGCAGTGAAGGCTGGGAAAGGAAAACATCCTGCCTGGCACCTACCTAATCACGTGGGCACACAAGACCTGTGCCAACAAACTGAATGAAAAAGCAGTCAGCATTGTATCGAAAGCCTCGTGCACACGGCTGTAGTTTTCATCCGAGTGCCATCTGCATTTTTAGCGGATGGTGCACAGACCCATTCATTTCTATAGGGCCATACAGTTGCCACCCGGCTGGTATCTCGCCTGCAAGGCCGGTATTTTAGTGGCCGGTCATTATTCTAACTGGGGGCAGTAATAGGGTTATTATTTTTACTGGGGGGCACTAATGGGGTCATTACTCTTACATGCCTCCCAAGTGTCCCTCTTTTTGACCCAAGTCCCTCTTTGATCCTTAAAGGGGTTCTGTAGTTTTTTAAACTGATGATCTATCCTCTGGATAGATCATCAGCATCTGATCAGCGGAGGTCCGACACCCGGGACCCCTGCCAACCAGCTGTTTGAGAAGGCAGTAGCGCCACGGCCTTCTCGCTGTTTACCGCAGGCCCAATGATGTCACAACTAGTATCAACTGGCCTGGGTGGGGCTAAGCTCCATTCAAGTGAACAGAGCTTAGCCGCGCCCAGGCCATTGATACTAGTCGTGACGTCACTAGGCCTGCGGTAAACAGCGAGAAGGCCGTGGCGCTACTGCCTTCTCAAACAGCTGGTCGGCAGGGGTCCCGGATGTCGGACCCCCGCCGATCAGATGCTGATGATCTATCCAGGGGATAGATCATCAGTTTAAAAAACTGCAGAACCCCTCTAAGGCCCCTTGCAGACGAGTGTTTGTCACGCTGCGAGTCCGCAGCACAATTCCCGTCCTGACCTCCCAGAACTGACGTGGTCACATAGCATTATATTGATTTATGATGCTATGTAACCCTTACAGTTTTGGAATGTATTGGATAACACTGGCCTAATGCCAGTCCGTGTGCGGCCCATTGTAGACATGCCTATTCTTGTCCGCAAAACGAACAAGAATAGGACATGCTATATTTTTTTTGCGGGGCCTCGGAACGGAGCAACGGATGCGGACAGCACACGGAGTGCTGTCCGCATCTTTTGCGGCCCCATTGAAGTGAATGAGTCCGCACCCGAGCCGCAAAAACTGCGGCTCGGATGCGGACCCGAAAAACAGCCGTGTGCATGAGGCCATACATAGCATCATAAATCAATATAATACTATGTGACCCAGTTAGTGCTGGGAGGTCAGGCCGGGAGATGCGCTGCGGACTCGCAGTGTGACAAACGCTCGTCTGAAAGGGGCCTAAATGTCCCTCTTTTTGACCTGGAGCAGGTGCATAAATGTGCATTAATAAATTTACTAAGTGTCTTTATGGTTTCTTCCTGTATATTAGTCCAGAACTTCATTATTTGGTGCAATTTGGACCTTACAATGTCTATAATCTGATGCTTTATGTGCAAATATTTAAATGGATAGTGAAGTGCAAGACAAATATTTTCCCAGGAGCTCCACATGCTGTAAAAAATAAAGGAACTTATACTCACCTAACCAATCCCCAGTTGCTATAGTTGTGACGCAGTCAGTAATTGGGCTTTGGGCGGAGTTAGAGGCGTGGCCTAGTGTGAAAAAAACTGCCATGTTGTGCGCCGAACATATTGTCCCTCTTTTCGATTTTCAAAAGTTGCTCTTACTGGGGGGCATTGATTTTGGGGTGCACTAATGGGGGCATTACTATTACTGGGGGCAGTAATGGGGGCATTAATATTACTGGGGGCACTAAAGGTGGGGGCAGTATTAATTCTGGGGGGTGCTAATTTGGGCATTACTATTAATGGGGGCAATATTAATGCTGGGGGGCACTAATGGCATCATTATTAATGCTGGTGGACATTATTAATTCTGGGCGGCACTAATAGGGATATTAATATTAGTGTGATGGCCAGGGCCGTATTGCAGCCCTTAAACAGCGGGTCCACAAAATACAGGCCCCTGCCGTTCTGGCACTGAATCACGGATGTGGACCCATTCAGTGCGGAACGGAGGCGCGGATCAGAACCCCACTGAAGCACTACTGGTTCCGTGGGGTTTCTGTCCGTGTCTCCGCCCTGCAAAAAATTAGTGCTGGCACTACTTTTTTGCGGGGCGGATCGCAAACCCCATTCAAGTGCGGCAGCCCCACGTCCGGTACCCGTGCATTGCGTACCGCAATTTGCAGTCCGCAGCACGGGCCGGGCCACCACACAGTCGTGGGCATGAACCCTTATTGCGAGCCACAGTATGACAGCGACTTAACACCCTGTGTTAAAGGGTTTCTGTCACCCCGCAAAACTCATTTTTTTTTTTTTGGATAGTTAGATTCCTCATAGTGCGATATAGGAGAATATAATGCTCTTACTTACTTTCATGCGGCCGATTCTTTATAAAACGAACTTTTATAATATGTAAATGAGGGCTCTACCAGCAAGTAGGGCTTCTACTTGCTGGTAGCTGCTGCAGAAATCCGCCCCCTCGCCGTGTTGATTGACAGGGCCAGCCGTGATCTCCTCCTCCGGCCGGCCCTGTCAGTAATTCAAAAATCGCGCGCCTCGCGTCATTCGGCGCAGGCGCTCTGAGATGAGGAGGCTCGTATCCTCAGCACTCCCTCAGTGCGCCTGCGCCGATGACATCACCGAAAGAGAAGACGTCATCGGCGCAGGCGCACTGAGGGAGTGCTGAGGAGACGAGCCTCCTCATCTCAGAGCGCCTGCGCCGAATGACGCGAGGCGCGCGATTTTTGAATTACTGACAGGGCCGGCCGGAGGAGGAGATCACGGCTGGCCCTGTCAATCAACACGACGAGGGGGCGGATTGCTGCTGCGGCTACCAGCAAGTAGACGCCCTACTTGCTGGTAGAGCCCTCATTTACATATTATAAAAGTTCGTTTTATAAAGAATCGGCCGCATGAAAGTAAGTAAGAGCATTATATTCTCCTATATCGCACTATGAGGAATCTAACTATCCAAAAAAAAAAAAATGAGTTTTGCGGGGTGACAGAAACCCTTTAAGCCACGCCCCCACAACCACACCCCCGTTCAGGTGTTGCTTAACTTGGCCGGTATTTTCTGTTGGGAAAGGTGGCAACCCTACCATGCGCACATCCCCATTTTTTGTGGACCTGTGTGGCCGTTCTGCAAATTTTAGAATGTGTCCTATTCTTGTATTGTGGAGGAGAATATTTTGCACGTCTGCCATTTGCGGACTGAAATATGGACACATACTCTTAAATTTTAAAAAACCCCAAAGAGGGGCAACAGCAGTGATTCACTTTTTTTTGTTTTTAACACTAAACCGCCCCTCTAACTCCACCCAGTGCTTAGCTAAACACGACCAATCCCACCCAGTCACCTTTGTGCGGCCAGACAGCCGTTATTACCCTACCCTTTAGTGCCCCCACACAGAAGAATGCCTCCATAGTGCCCCCTTAACAGTAGATACCCCCTTCGTGTTCCTAGTGCCCCCTTATAAAAACTATGCTGTTATAGGCCTCATGCATACGACCGTGTGCGTGCTGGCTGTGCCTGTATTGCGGCCCACAAATAGTGGGTGCTCAATACAGTATACGGGGACCGGTCATGTGTGCACTGTTTCACGGATGCGGAACCATTCACTTGAACGGGTACGCAATCTGGAAGATGTGGAGCGGAAGGCATTTCATTCTGTGCCTCTGCACCACAAAAAAATTGATCAAGCGCAATTTTTTTGCGGTGCAGACGGATCGCGGACCCATTCAAGTTGAATGGGTCTGCATCCATCAGCACCGGCAAACACAGACGATGCATGTGCGGTGGCACACATTCGTGAGCATGAGCCCTTAGTGTTAAAAGGGGTTTTCCGGGCTTTTAATATTGATGAATCCAATGAACAGAGCGCATCATGCTCCCCCCAGGAGCAGTGATGTCATTGTGCCTGCTTTGCGCACGGACTAAGGATGATCCCAGCCTGAGCGCTCTTCTGCACAGCCCAGCAGGTGTGAGGATGTGCACAGGCCAGTGTATGGCGACAGCTCCCTGCGTCACCAGTACATTCATCTGCATCTTCAGCAGTCCCAGACTGGAAGCTTATTGAAAAAAAAAAAAATCTTTCAATTATAATTTTTTTTATTTTGTGGCTTAAAAAATGGTCTCAATATTCAGCACCGTCCTCTGCTGAACATGCCGCATGCTGACTCCTCACAATTTTTCCAAGATTTACACATATTACTAGATTTAGTGTCTAACTGGCGTTCTGGCGATCTCAATTGCAGTTAGCGTATCGTAAAAATGTCAGTTATGCAAAGGACACCTGGAAAATGAGGCAGTGGGTGAGCCATGATGTAACGTAAGTGATGGCAAGACTGGCACTGCATGCTCCACTGTTCCTGGCCTAAAAAAAGTATAGAAATGCTGAGGGAGGATCTGAACACCTTAGCGCTTCAGACGATCGATGTAAAACTCATCCATGTTCCGAGCGCTAAAAACTAAACGAGGAATCCTTTTGAATGTATTTTGTCCGTATTGCATCCAATTTGCATCCGTTTGTCAGTTCCATCTCTTAGCAAAAACGGACTGCACATGGCTGGCATCTGTGTGATATCCGAATATTTTTTAACTGTAATGGGGAGTCTAAGGCAAGAGTGGGACCATATTAGTGCATGCTGTGATTTTCTCTGCACTGATGATAGACACGATAGTCCTTGCAGAAAACCTTACATTGACAATAATGTGTGAGTGTTGTGTCCATTTGATGTCCGTTCTACCCTCGGACAGCACACGAACTTCCCTTGTGTGAATAGGTCCCTGGATTGCTGTCATCTGAATGCTTGTTCAGCCAACATCTCCTCTGGCTCCCTCATGTACACTCTCCCTTGGCCAAATGTTATCAGACGTAACTTAAAGGGAACCTGTCACCTGGATTTTGTGTATAGAGCTGAGGACATGGATTGCTAGATGGCCGCTAGCACATCCGCAATACCCAGTCCCTATAGCTCTGTGTGCTTTTATTGTTTAAAAAAAAAGATTTGATACATATGCAAATTAACCTGAGATGAGTCCTGTCCCTGAGATGAGTCCTGTTCGTAAGATGAGTCAGGGACAGCACTCATCTCAGGTTAATTTGCTTATGTATCAAATCTTTTTTTTAAACAATAAAAGCACACAGAGCTATGGGGACTGGGTATTGCGGATGTGCTAGCGGCCATCTAGCAACCCATGTCCTCAGCTCTATACATACAAATTCCGGTGACAGGTTCTCTTTAATGCTATCTAACGTAACCTGGGAGCTGCCACCACATGCACATTACATTACCGTAGATTGTTATTAGCTGTTAGTAAATTAGCTGTTTATGTGTTTTTAGCTAGGTTGGTGTCGGTGTGGAAGGAGGCCTTGAAGAGTCCTGGCGGGGTTCTTTAGCAGAGAAAATGATCCAACTTAACAGCCGAGGTTGGAAAATAAATGATATGATACAGTTAAAAGGGTTTTCTAGGATGGTATAAAATTCCAAATACTCCCCCTTCCCCAGCGGGACCCATGAAGAGAGATATACTTACCTGATCCCAACCTCTCAGTGTAGACTCCTTCCTAGGATGTCTTCATCGGACTACTGATCCCTACCCCTAAACCTCACTTAAAGGGGTTCTGCAGTTTGTTTAAACTGATGATCTATCCTCTGGATAGATGATCAGCATCTGATCGGCAGGGGTCCGACACCCAGGACCCCCACCGATCAGCTGTTTGAGAAGGCAGCGGCGCTCCAGGAGCCTTCTCACTGTTTACCGCAGGCCCAGTGACGTCACGACTTGTATAAACTGGCCTGGGCGCAGCTAAGCTCCATTCAAGTGAACAGAGCTTAGCCGCACCCAGGCCAGTTGATACTAGTCGTGACGTCACTGGGCCAGCCGTAAACAGTGAGAAGGCTGCGGCGCTCCTGGAGCTCCGCTGCCTTCTCAAACAGCTGATCGGCGGGGGTCCCGATGTCGGACCCCCGCCGATCAGATGCTGATGATCTATCCAGAGGATAGATCATCAGTTTAAACAAACTGCAGAACCCCTTTAAAAGTCTCTTGTGCTGTTGCAGCCAATGATTGGCTTCAGCAGTGACGCCTCACTAAGAGGTATTTTGCTGCTTGGTCATGTGCTGTTTGGGGACATGTCTCGGGTGGCTGCAGCAGTGTACAAGACTCTGTCCATGCAGAAGGTTTATAGGTGGGGACCGGAAGTCCAATAAAGACAGGCTGTGTGAGGAGCGAAGCCGGACCCGGGATGAAGTTCTGATGTCAGTGAGGTCACACAATGCAGCGCAGTCCGGCACAAGTGTTAGGTGAGGGTTGCTCTAACAGACTGGAGGAAAGTGATGCACTGTGTAAAGGCTGCAGCCAGTGAGGGTATATCATTAGGTCACATGCACACGACTGTATGTAGCGCTTATTATTCTTGGCCATAAAACAAACAAGAATAAAAGATGTTTTATAATCTGTGGAACGCCCGCACATACACACCCCGAAATGGTGTCACTGAAAAGTATAGATCTTCCTGCAAAAGGTGAGCTCTCAAACAGCTACACAGACACAAATATAGAAAAATTATCGGACTCACTTTCAGCTTCTGCGCATGCGCCCGGCACCCTCACGCAGAAGCTGAAAGTGAATCCGATGCCCATAGCTTTCTATTGGGCATGCGCAGGATCTCGGAACGTCAGGGACAGCAGAAGCCGCCCAGCAAAGTGAATATTGATGAGCTGGGCGGAGCTTCAAAACGGCGGTTGGGGGCGGCTGGCTGGGCAGAAGTGAAGCTGAAACGCCGCCCCTTGGGCAGAAAGAAGAGCGATTACATCAGGTTATAAAACATGAGTTTGCTGTATTTATAAGGTGGACAGGGGTTAGAGTTATATGTTTTTAATACACATTAGAAGACCTGTGCATGCATATATACACTGCTCAAAAAAATAAAGGGAACACTTAAACAACACAATGTAACTCCAAGTCAATCACACTTCTGTGAAATCAAACTGTCCACTTAGGAAGCAACACTGAGTGACAATCAATTTCACATGCTGTTGTGCAAATGGGATAGACAACAGGTGGAAATTATAGGCAATTAGCAAGACACCCCCAATAAAGGAGTGGCTCTGCAGGTGGTAACCACAGATCCCTTCTCAGTTCCTATGCTTCCTGGCTGATGTTTTGGTCACTTTTGAATGCTGGCGGTGCTTTCACTCTAGTGGTAGCATGAGACAGAGTCTACAACCCACACAAGTGGCTCAGGTACTGCAGCTTATCCAGGATGGCACATCAATGCGAGCTGTGGCAAGAAGGTTTGCTGTGTCTGTCAGCGTAGTGTCCAGAGCATGGAGGCGCTACCAGGAGACAGGCCAGTACATCAGGAGACGTGGAGGAGGCCGTAGGAGGGCAACAACCCAGCAGATGTGCATGTGTCTGCTCAAACGGTCAGAAACAGACTCCATGAGGGTGATATGAGTGCCCGACGTCCACAGGTGGGGGTTGTGCTTACAGCCCAACACCGTGCAGGACGTTTGGCATTTGCCAGAGAACACCAAGATTGGCAAATTCGCCACTGGCGCCCTGTGCTCTTCACAGATGAAAGCAGGTTCACACTGAGCACATGTGACAGACGTGACAGAGTCTTGAGATGCCGTGGAGAAAGTTCTGCTGCCTGCAACATCCTCCAGCATGACCAGTTTGGCATTGGGTCAGTAATGGTGTGGGGTGGCATTTCTTTGGAGGGCCGCACAGCCCTCCATGTGCTCGCCAGAGGTAGCCTGACTGCCATTAGGTACCGAGATGAGATCCTCAGACCCCTTGTGAGACCATATGCTGGTGCAGTTGGCACTGGGTTCCTCCTAATTCAAGACAATGCTAGACCTCATGTGGCTGGAGTGTGTCAGCAGTTCCTGCAAGATGAAGGCATTGATGCTATGGACTGGCCCGCCCGTTCCCCAGACCTGAATCCAATTGAGCACCTCTGGGACATCATGTCTCACTCTATCCACCAACGTCACGTTGCACCACAGACTGTCCAGGAGTTGGCAGATTCTTTAGTCCAGGTCTGGGAGGAGATCCCTCAGGAGACCGTCCGCCACCTCATCAGGAGCATGCACAGGCGTTGTAGGGAGGTCATACAGGCACGTGGAGGCCACACACACTACTGAGCCTCATTTTGACTTGTTTTAAGGACATTACATCAAAGTTGGATCAGCCTGTAGTGTGTTTTTCCACTTTAATTTTGAGTGTGACTCCAAATCCAGACCTCCATGGGCTGAAAAATTTGATTTTCATTTTTACATTTTTGTGTGATTTTGTTGTCAGCACATTCAACTATGTAAAGAACAAAGTATTTCAGAAGAATATTTAATTAATTCAGATCTAGGATGTGTTATTTTTGTGTTCCCTTTATTTTTTTGAGCAGTGTATATATAGCTAATTATGCTTATTGGGCCTGTCAGTGTCCCTTTAAGCCATAACTTTATTATATTCCCTTTCACATAGCATATATTTTTTGCAGGACAAGTTGTACTTTCTAATGCCACCATTTATTATGACATACAATGTAGTGGTAAGCAGAAAGAAAAACACAATTCCTCCACCGTTTTATGGGTTTTGTTCCCACGGCATTCTGTTTGAGGCAAAACTGACCTGTGCCCTTTAGGCCTCATGCACACGACCGTTTTTTTTTACGGTCCGCAAAAACGGGTTCCGTGTCCGTTTTTTCTTCCGTGGGTCTTCCTTGATTTTTGGAGGATCCACGGACATGAAAAGTTTGCCTTTAATATGATTGAAAAAAAACGGACACGGATCACGGACGCGGATGACAATCTTGTGTGCATCCGTGGTTTTTCAAAAATAGGACAGGTCATATTTTTTTCACGGACAGGAAACACGGATCACGGATGCGGATGAAAAACGGTGCATTTTCCGATTTTTCCACGGACCAATTGAAAGTCAATGGGTCCGCAGAAAAACACGGAAAACAGAACAACGGCCACGGATGCACACAACGGTCGTGTGCATGAGGCCTTATTCTCTCGGTCAGTACGAATACAATGAACAATACCACATATATATATATTTTTTTTATGTCTAAATAGTGTAAAAATAAATGTAAACTTTGCAAAAAAATTTTTTTTTTTTACATCACCATATTCTGACCCCCATAAATTTTTGTAGTTATATCTACGGAGCTGTGTGAGGGCTCATTTTTTGCGGGACAATCTGTAGTTTTTATTGATACCATTTTGGAGTATGTGTGACTTTTTGATCACTTTTTTGGGGTAAGAGAAGCAATGAAAAAAATGGCAAATTGGCCATTTTGACCCTTTTTTCTGTTACGCCATTCGCCGTATTGGAAAAATATTTTTAGATTTTAATAGTACGGGCGTTTTTTGGTCGCATTAATACCCGTGGTGAAAGTATATATGAAAGAGCAGGATACTAATGGGGATCGTATACGGCAGCATTGATCAGATACAGTCACTGACAGAATAAATTTTGTGACAGGTGATGTCTCCTGTGGAGTTATTCTTTTTCTCTTCATTTCTATCCAGTACAGACCACCATGATGACTTCTCCCAGCCACTTCTCGTCTCTGTCACTCCTAGCTTTTCCAACATATCCGCAACCTGTTTACGAATACAAACTCCTCTTAGTACCACACACTTCTGATGAATTAGAAGAAGGGAAAACTAAGACCTCTTTCACACGGGCGTCCTGGATTTTCTCCGGATGTGTCGCATGTGCATTGCGGGAAAACCGCGCTAGTAGGCACGCAATTGCAGTCAGTTTTGACTCTGATTGTGTTCCGATGTTCAGTTTTTTCCATGCGAGTGCAATGCGTTTTGCACGCACGTGAGAAAAAACTGAATGTGGTACCCAGACCCGAACCCGGGCTTCTTCACTGAAGTTCGGGTTTGGGTTAGGCTACTTTCACACTTGCGTTCGGAGCGGATCCGTCTGATGTTTCATCAGACGGATCCGCTCCGATAATGCAGACGTTCGCATCCGTTCAGAACGGATGCGTCTGCATTAAAACTTAGAGAATTTTCTAAGTGTGAAAGTTGTCTGAGCGGATCCGTTCAGACTTTACATTGTAAGTCAATTGGGAACGGATCCGCTTGAAGATTGAGCCATATGGTGTCATCTTCAAGCGGATCCGCCCCCATTGACTTACATTGTAAGTCTGGACGGATCCGCTCGCCTCCGCACGGCCAGGCGGACACCCGAACGCTGCAAGCAGCGTTCAGGTGTCCGCTCACTGAGCGGAGCGGAGGCTGAACGCTCGCAGGCGGATGCATTCTCAGTGGATCCGCCTCCACTGAGAATGCATTGCGGCCAGACGGATGCGTTCGGGGCCGCTCGTGAGCCCCTTCAAACGGTGCGCACGAGCGGACACCCGAACGCTAGTGTGAAAGTAGCCTTAGGTGTTCTATTCATTTTATTATTTTCCCTTATCACATGGTTATAAGGTAAAATAATAGCATTCTTAGTACAGAATGCTTACTAAAATGTGGATTGAGGGGTTAAAAATAAAAAAATGTACTCACCTCATCCACTTGTTCGCGCAGCCGGTATCGTCTTCTTTCTTCTTCTTTCAGGACCTGCAAAAGGACCTTTGATGACGTAATCGCGCTCACCACGACGTCAGCGCAGGTCCTGCTGAATGAAGATAGAACATGACGTCATCAAAGGTCCTTTTGCAGGTCCTGAAAGAAGAAGAAAGAAGACGATGCAGCTGCGCGATCAATTGGATGAGGTGAGTTAATTTTTTTATTTTTTAACCCTTCAATCCATATTTTAGTAAGCATTCTATATTAAGAATGCTATTATTTTCCCTTATGACCATGTTATAAAGGGAAAATAATAAAATGAATACACTTTAATGGGGTCCGGGGTTGCTTTCATCCCTATCATCTCCTAGCAACCATGCGTGAAAATCACACCGCATCCGCACTTGCTTGCGATTTTCACACTGCCCGATTCATTTCTATGGGGCCTGCGTTGCGTGAAAAACGCACAATATAGAACATGCTGCGATTTTCACGCAACGCACAAGTGATGCGTGAAAATCACCACTCATCTGAACAGCCCCATAGAAATGAATGGGTCCGGATTCAATGCGTGAGGGGTGAACGCATTGCACCCGGACAGAATTCTCGCCCGTGTAAAAGGGGCCTAAGGGTTTAGCTGCACGGTGACATGTGTCGCGTGACTTCTTGTCGTGTAATGATAGTCAATGGCATCACAACGTGACATAAGACACAACAGTCGAAAAAATCCATCCAAGTTGGATATTTTTGCCACTTTCGCGGCGCAGCATGTCACATTGCCACACCATTGACTATCATTACACGGAATGTCACTAAACAGCTACGGTTGTGTGCATGTAGCCAGTGGAAGCTGCTGATCTCCAGTGTTGTGTAACTACAACTCCCAGCATGCACAAGTTGTAGACCACCCACGTATAGCGTGTACTAGTGTGATTTTAGACCCTACTCTGCAGTGCCCGGTCCACCACATGAGGGAGCAGAGGGCAGAGCGGAGCTGCCTCTCGTCACGGGGGCGCGCACCTCCCCCTCCCGGCTCGGGGGCGCGCATGTCACCGTCGTGCACTTAGCGCAGCGCTGGAGGAGACAGAGGCCGGCAGTCCTAGAGAGAAGGCGGCAGTGCCGGGATAACCGCCGATATTCCTGCTCACACCATGGAGAGGCATGAGGCGGACGTGGGCTCCTTGTCCCGGTTCTTGGACGGAGAGTTCTGGGAAATGAAGAATGAGCTGAGGACAGATATCGCTGGGAGCCCGCTCTTCCAGCAGAGGTAATGGGCTGACAGCCGGCTCAGGGACGCCCCCTGCGGGCCTGTCACATGCTGAGGACCCTCCATCCTGCAGGAGGTGGGCACACCAGGTGCCAGGAGGAGGCAGACACTGCCCTGGGACTTTAGTCCTAGCAGTGCCTCCACCTGACAGAGCCTCTCCATGTCACCTGAGATGAGGACTACAACTCTCATTCTTCTCCCTGTTACAGGGTTCCCCAGACCAGCTTGTGTACTAGGACTGATGACCCGGCTAATCAAAAGAGAATTAAGAATTTTTCCACTTTTAACTATAAAATCTGTGTGAAGGGGGTCCAGACACGAGGGGGCCACGCTCTATGTCCATCATAATGAATGAGTGTGCGCGTGTGGGCAGCTTTCCTCACAAAGTAGAGGAAATTGGGTTCCTAGGAACCTGTCAGCACCAAAATGGATCATAAACCGCCAGCAGTACCTTAAAGCTGTTAACATCCGGCTTCTAATGATGTTCTTGTGTAAGATGTCTGAGGCGCATGATCGCTGTAAAACAACTTGTATTCCCCCGCAGGTCGTATGCAAATGAGGCTTCCTCGCTTCGAGTCTAGGTGAGCACGCAGCCTGCAGCGCGGCCGGGATGGCATAAGTCTCGCGCATGCGCAGTGTACCGCTGAAACCCGGCTAACAGCGGCAGTCGGTGACAGGGTTGCGCCTCACCAAGGAGCGCACCGCGCATGCGCGAGACTTATGCGATCCCGGCCGCGCTGCAGGCTGTCAATCTAACAAAAGAGGGGACGGTTAGGGGGCGTGCTCAGGCGAGATTTTATCTGTAGGGGCGTTTCTTAGGCGGAGCTGAGGAGCTTGACTCGGAGAAAATATGACTCTTCTCTGGTCACACACGTAAGATATGACTCTTTTATGTTAATTTGCATAAAAGGCGGGAAGTACAAAAATGCGTAATACTTATTGAATTCGTCTGCAAATGAAATTGAAAGTGTCATTTCTACGTTTAGGGTAACACAGTGAACATTTAGAAACATTCAGCGAGGGTAACATAGTAGAGGTGACAGGTTCCCTTTAAAGGAGTTGTTCATCTTCGGCCGAGAGGGAGTGTTCAGGTGGAATAGCTGTCAGCTGACTGCTGTTGAAGGTATATACTCACCTCAAAGTGGTTGTTCATCTTCTGGGGGTCTTTTGGCAGACCCCCACGTGGCCAGACCTCCGGATGAAAGCCTACTTACCTGCTCCCTGCTGCTGGGTCCTCGCTCCTTTGCACCCTCACTGCAGAGCTCGGGTCCCATCCGGTTTGACACCGCTGCAGCTGTGACATTCATCTAATGTGTATGGTCGCCAAACCTGTCACCGACTTTATGCTGCCCTCACATGGTGTGTTCCTGAGCTGCTGCCCAACCTCAGAAGACTGACAGTTCTCTGCTAGGTAAAGGGATGTGACCTAGAAACCGTTTAATCTGTGTGCAGCTTGCCTATATGTCTGATGGCTGAGGTCCTAGTGGTAGATTATCTGTCAATATTTCACATTTTAATTAATTTTCTAAGGTTGAGCCGAACCAAAGAAATCACGGTGACCCTTACCAAATTTAAAGGGGTATGAGATGGAAATAACATGTGTAGGTGCCAGCCTAGGGTGCTCAGAGTTAGGCCTCCTGCACACGGACGTGTGTGCCCCGTGGTCGTGCTGCGGCCACCGTCTGTGGGGCAGCCGCAGCGGATCGCGGACCCATTCACATGTTCTATCTTTTTGCAGAACAGAAGTACGGGACGAAACCCCACGGAAGCACTCCGTAGTGCTACCGTAGGGTTCCGTTTCGAGCTTCCGTTCCGCACCATTCCGCATCTCTGGATTTGCGGACCAATTGAAGTGAATGGGTCCGCATCCGTGATGCGGAATGCACACGGAATGGTGCCCGTGTATTGCAGATCTGCAAATGCGGTCCGCAATACGGCAACGGGAAGCACACGTTCGTGTGCAGGAGGCCTTATGGGAACATTTGAGCTATCTGCTATGGGAGATACGGGAACAGGGGAGCTCCAGCCGTTCAGCCGCTTGTGTGACTCCACCTAACTGTGGTTATTACTATCTTAGTCATGAAAGGTCGGGATGGGAATAACCCCATAAGAGATGTTAACTTTTAGGCCTCTTGCACACGGCTGTTGTGGGTCCGTTCCGTGAATTTGCAGTCCCCAATGCACGGATCGGGACCCATTCAATGGGACGGATCGAGACCCATTCAACTTGAATGGGTCCGTGATCCGCACTCCGTAGTGCTTCCATGGGGTTCCGATCCGTGCTTCCATTCCACATCTCTGTGATTGTGGGCCAATTCAAGTGAATACGGCCGCGGCCACACAACGTTCGTGTGCAAGAGGCCTTAGGGAGAGATTGAGAAATCTTGGCAAAATAAGGAGTGGTATAAAGTTCAGTACTTTTGCAATTGGACTGAAGTGCAGCCATCAATAAAGTAATTGTCTTGGGGGTCAAGAGTCATCACTATTTCAGTATTCTTCAGGGGCAGATAGGGCTGCAACGATTAATTGACTTTATCGACAATATTCGATAACGGGATTCGTTGTCGACGAATCCAGTTATCGAATAATCGCCGATTCGTTGCTATGCGGGCAGTTTACTTTAAATCAGCACATCTTTATTTTACCTTACAATGAAGCTCCAGTAACAGGCAGAGCGGACGGCGGCGTAACGTCACTTACTCACGTGACGCGCCTGCGCCGCCTCCTTCATTCATAAAGTGGGCGGAGCAGGTGCGTCACGTGAGTGAGTGACGTTACGCCACCGCCCGCTCTGCCTGTTACCTGAGCTTCATTGTAAGGTAATAAAGATGCGCTGAGTAAATGTTACTGCCAGAATAGTCTGCTGTGAGCAGCGGGGCCGGGGCTGTTATGGGGAGGGGGATCTGTTTATGGCACTGCTATGGGGAGGGGGATCTGTGTATGGCACTGTTATGGGGAGGGGGATCTGTGTATGGCACTGCTATGGGGAGGGGGATCTGTGTATGGCACTGTTATGGGGAGGGGGATCTGTGCACTGTTATTGGGAAGGGGATCTGTGCACTGTTATGAGGAGGGGGATCTGTGCACTGTTATGGGGAGGGGGATCTGTGCACTGTTATGGGAGGGGGATCTGTGGATGACACATATAGCATAAAATGCTATATAGTGTCATCTATAGATCTCCCCCCATATCAGTGTCATCCACAGACCCCGCCTCCCCATAACAGTGCACAAATCCCCCTACCCATAACAGTGCCATCCACAGATCCCCCTCCCCATAACAGTGCCATCCACAGATCCCCTCCAAAACAGTGCCATCCACAGATCCCCTCCAAAACAGTGCCATCCACAGATCCCCCATAACAGTGCCATCCACAGATCCCCTCCATAACAGTGCCATCCACAGATCCCCTCCATAACAGTGCCATCCACAGATCCTCCATAACAGTGCCATCCACAGATCCCCCATAACAGTGCCATCCACAGATCCCCCATAACAGTGCCATCCACAGATCCCCCATAACAGTGCCATCCACAGATCCCCATAACAGTGCTATCCACAGATCCCCTCCATAACAGTGCCATCCACAGATCCCCTCCATAACAGTGCCATCCACAGATCCTCCATAACAGTGCCATCCACAGATCCCCTCCATAACAGTGCTATCCACAGATCCCCTCCATAACAGTGCCATCCACAGATCCCATCCATAACAGTGCCATCCACAGATCCTCCATAACAGTGCCATCCACAGATCCCCTCCATAACAGTGCCATCCACAGATCCTCCATAACAGTGCCATCCACAGATCCCCTCCATAACAGTGCTATCCACAGATCCCCTCCATAACAGTGCCATCCACAGATCCCCTCCATAACAGTGCCATCCACAGATCCCCTCCATAACAGTGCCATCCACAGATCCTCCTTACTCTCCAGCAGTTCTTTTGTAATCCCCTCTCTCTTCATGGAATGCATTGACTCAGTCCCATATAGAAAATGTTATACACAGAACTAGAAGTTTAGGAAGAAATTGACAACTGGGTGTTACCATTTTGTGGGTGTGTCAATACACAGTCTGACCAATCAGTGCTGACAAGGGTAAGGACACACCCCTTTGACTAAAGTATTTTTAATACCCAGTTGTCAATTCCTATATTTCTAGGAGGAATAACATAGGAACAGCACAATGCACAGTTCTAAGAGAAGAATTATTTCTTGGGGAATACTGGTATTTACTGAAGTAGATACCGTATGTCAGCATTTGGGCCCCTGTGCAGCTGCAGAAGCTGCTTACTTATAGGGTGCTGTCACATGTAGCAGCAGTTCGTTAACAGCATCACATTTTTAGGCAAACCATGTGTTCGTTTACGCACAGCAGCCTGTTAGCACTTACCATAACTGTTTGGACTATAAGATGCACTTTTTTAGCAAGAAAAAACATTAAAAAAAAATTCCTGCATGTTGTAGTCCGCAGTCAGGGTGGTCCAGCAGTGCCAGACTCTACTGACTGCTCCCTTGGGGAATCTGTCACCATGACAGGGTAGTGATCTCGCCTGGCCCTGTGTTCTCGCCCATACACCATGGCTTCAGGTCATGCTCACTACAGCTGCTTTCTGCCCTGGCAAGCATCAGCGCTGTACTACGTGTGTCCCCATACCCAAGGTGACAGTAAAACGCCAGTCTTAGCAAATGCCTCCCTTTTTTACCTGTAGTTGATAAATTGCTGTGGTGGGACAACCCCTTTAACCCTTTCCTCACCATACGTCAGCGGTCCAGCCTTTAGAAATGGAGCCTGCTGGATAAACAGCAGACACCCGGCACTAATGTCACTTTTAACCCTTCAGATGCCGTGGTCAAATGTGACCTCAGCATATGGATGCCCTAAAACCCGAAAGCGCACAAAGCATGTATGTGGCAGCCCCTGTCCTCCTGTAAAATTCCTATCGGCTCCAATGCTAATGCATTGGAGTCTATGAGACAAGCAATCTCATATATAAAAACTGAAGAAAAAAAAATGTTTAAAAATAAAATTAAAATAATAATATAAAATTCAAATCACCCTTTCCCCAAAATTTAAATAATAATATGTAAATAATGTCCCTACTATTAAAGGGAACCTGTCACCGGGATTTTGTGTATAGAGCTGAGGACATGGGTTGCTAGATGGCCGCTAGCACATTCGCAATACCCAGTCCCCATAGCTCTGTGTGCTTTTATTGTGTAAAAAAACCGATTTGATACATATGTAAATTAACCTGAGATGAGTCAGTCAGGGACAGGACTCATCTGAGGTTAATTTGCATATGTATAAAATCTTTTTTTTTTTACACAATAAAAGCACACAGAGCTATGGGGACTGGGTATTGCGGATGTGCTAGCGGCCATCTAGCAACCCATGTCCTCAGCTCTATACACAAAATCCTGGTGACAGGTTCCCAAGTCAAAATGGCCGATTTTGTTTGCTTCACCTTCCACCAAAAATTAAATAAAAAGTGATTAAAAAGTTGTACACACCTTATACAGCTGCAAACACATAACTACGAAAAAGTTAGAGGGGTCAGAAAATGGCGATGAAAAATAAATTTCAAAGTTTTTATTTTTTTCAGTATTAAAACGCAAGAAAAACTATACTTGGTATCGCTGTAATTGTACTGACATGGAGAATGAAATAACAAGTCAGTTTTACCGCATAGGAAATGATGTAAAAAAACCAACAAAAAACATAAAACTGTGGCAGAATGGTGTTTTTTTTTAATAATTCCACCCCATTTGTAATTTTCTTCCCGCTTCCCGACACATTTTATGCAACCATATATGGTGTTATTAGAAAAGTGCATCTTGTCCCTCCAAAAAACAAGCCCTATGTGAATGAAAAAATAAAAAAGTTATTTTTCATTTCCAATATGGTGGAATTTGCAGCAGTATTATAATTCCATGCGATTCTGTGAAACGAGCAGTGACCATAACGGGAAATCAGACTCCCGCATGGAGCGTGTTTTCCGCACTGGACGTGCTCATCTGACGGCTGGTATTACAATAGCAGATCAGGCAGGCGATTGTCGGGGAGGGAAGCGTTCCTTCCTGACAATCGCCTGCTCGTCAGCGGAGGAGACCGCTGTTATTACATGCACAGTATCGCTAATGGCATCTCTCGTCCCCATACAGAATCATTGTTTGCCAGCAGCAGACTGTCATTAGATGGCACGATCTGCCGCCGGCAAACGCTGAAAGATTCCGGTTGCCCGATGAATGAGAAAGCTGAATTCTGACAAGGCTTGTTTTTCTCTCATGACAATTTTATATGTGAGGCCTAAGGTGCCATAGATATTACAGCCGCCTATGAAGGGACTTCTTGTATATATTCTCACAGTACACACTGTGCGTGACCTTAAAGGGGTTGTCCAGATGTTTAGTTATGATGACCAACACTACGGATAGTTCATTAAAATATCAGATCGTCAGGGGTCTGGTTCCTGGCACCCCCGCCGATCAGCTGTTTGAAAGCAGCTTTGTACAGCAGTCTCTACAGCGGCCCTCCCAGGAGTACAGCAGTCTGTACAGCGGCCCTCCCAGGAGTACAGCAGTCTGTACAGCGGCCCTCCCAGGAGTACAGCAGTCTGTACAGCGGCCCTCCCAGGAGTACAGCAGTCTGTACAGCGGCCCTCCCAGGAGTACAGCAGTCTGTACAGCGGCCCTCCCAGGAGTACAGCAGTCTGTACAGCGGCCCTCCCAGGAGTACAGCAGTCTGTACAGCGGCCCTCCCAGGAGTACAGCAGTCTGTACAGCGGCCCTCCCAGGAGTACAGCAGTCTGTACAGCGGCCCTCCCAGGAGTACAGCAGTCTGTACAGCGGCCCTCCCAGGAGTACAGCAGTCTGTACAGCGGCCCTCCCAGGAGTACAGCAGTCTGTACAGCGGCCCTCCCAGGAGTACAGCAGTCTGTACAGCGGCCCTCCCAGGAGTACAGCAGTCTGTACAGCGGCCCTCCCAGGAGTACAGCAGTCTGTACAGCGGCCCTCCCAGGAGTACAGCAGTCTGTACAGCGGCCCTCCCAGGAGTACAGCAGTCTGTACAGCGGCCCTCCCAGGAGTACAGCAGTCTGTACAGCGGCCCTCCCAGGAGTACAGCAGTCTGTACAGCGGCCCTCCCAGGAGTACAGCAGTCTGTACAGCGGCCCTCCCAGGAGTACAGCAGTCTGTACAGCGGCCCTCCCAGGAGTACAGCAGTCTGTACAGCGGCCCTCCCAGGAGTACAGCAGTCTGTACAGCGGCCCTCCCAGGAGTACAGCAGTCTGTACAGCGGCCCTCCCAGGAGTACAGCAGTCTGTACAGCGGCCCTCCCAGGAGTACAGCAGTCTGTACAGCGGCCCTCCCAGGAGTACAGCAGTCTACAAACAGCGGCAACCCCTTTAACGGTATTCCATGGTAAATTATAGGTTGTGAGGTGACTTTTTTTTTACCTTACCTTGTAGGACATTTGATGATTTTCTGGATTTTTTATTTGGTTGTGAGTTTTTTTTCTCTGTGGGCTATGAACTTTGGCACAGATGAAACAGGACTGAGCTGGAGGGGAGGGGAAGAAGGCCTTGCAGCTGATTTGAGGATTAGTCATGTAAACCATCATTTCTTCCTCATTTTTTCATTCTCTCCTCGGGACGCTCATAATGAAGGGTTGGAAATGAAATGTGCATAACATAAAACCACAAGTATGAACAGTCTGTGGCAGTAATCTCAGTAATACATACAACTACAGCATCAGGATTTTACTCTTGATAGTAGAGATTTTTATTTGACATACGGCAATATTCAAGTGTGAGACGCTTTTCCTGTATACATGTAACTTCACATGCTACTTTTGCACTGCGTCTTTCCTTTCTACTTCATCACTGCGGCATAGTACCTAAGGAAGGCCTGCGTGCCGAAACGTCACACTTGAATATTGCCGTATGTCAAATACATATCTCTACTATCAAGATTAAAATCCTGATGCTGTAGTTGTATGTATTACTACTAACGGGGTTGGAACCCTACTTACAGCAAACTCTACAGAGTGCGACAAAGATTTATTGAAAGTAATCTCAGTGAGGGCGCTGCAGAGTTTGTTAGAAATAGGTTAATTCTTCCAAAACATAGAAAACAAAAATCACACTTGTGCTGCGCTCCTCCAAAAAAGTCAGTCAGAAATGTTAATAAAGGATCACAGGTTTTTCGCCAATAACTATAGACTCAGACTTAGGCCCCATGGAACCGACAGTATCCGTTTTGCGGTCTGCAAATCACGTATAGCAAAATACAATTGCGGTCCGTTTGCATCTGCATTTTCTGCAGACCCATTGACTTCAATGGGTCAGAGCTCCATATTTTGCGGACAAGTATAGGACATGTTCTTTTTTTTTGCAGAACGGACTTACGGATGCGGAAAGTGCATGGATCATATGTGTGCATTCCGCACCCGTATGTCCATTCCACAAAAGGATAGAATATTTCTGCAAAATGCAGACCACTGACCCATTGAAAACAATAGATTTGCAAATAAAATGCAGACAACACACTGACCGTATCCATATTTTCTGTATCCGTGATTTGCGGACTGCAAAACGGAATGAAGTCATGTGCATGTCGCTAGAAGGTGCAGTTAGTGATAAAAGGTGCCATCTAAGTTTTACAGTGGAGCTTCAAGGGTTCTTCTTCAGTTTGCCTTATCCCTTCTGCGTGGCATCACTTTTTGTCTTTTTCTTGTGCTGCGATATCACTACATTATTCCTGTAACATAATATGTGCATTATTCTTGCTTGTGATATGACTGTGTTGCAACATAATTGAGTAGATTATTCCTGTGACATCATTGTCTTTACTATCTCTGTACTGTGACATCACCGTGTGTATTATGCCAATATTGTGACATCAATGTGTGCTCCAGCCCTGTGGTTTCACTGTGCATGTTATTCCACTATTATTACATCACTACATGCATTATCCCTGTACTGTGACATCACTAAGTGCATTATCCCTGTACTGTGACATCACTATGTGCATTATTCCGGCACTGTGACATCACTATGTGCATTATCCCTGCACTGTGACATCACTATGTGCCTTAGCCTTGTCCATTAGGGAGATAATTAATAAGCTTTTCTGAACACGTTGTTGAAAATGTTAATGGTGGAATGGGGCCTCATTCCAAGTTTTGCTGTGGGGCCCTAGCGTTACTTGTTATGCCTCTGCATGTCACATCTATTGTAATCATTTAGAGAAAGCGATTGAAATGTTACATAGTAGCATAGTATATAACATAGTACATAAGGCCGAAAAAAGACATTTGTCCATCCAGTTCGGCCTGTTATCCTGCAAGTTGATCCAGAGGAAGGCAAAAAAAAAAAAAACTGTGAGGTAGAAGCCAATTTTCCTCACTTAAGAGGAAAAAAATTCCTTCCCGACTCCAATCAGAATAACTCCCTGGATCAACAACCCCTCTCTAGTAGCTATAGCCTGTAATATTATTACGCTCCAGAAATATATCCAGGCTTCTCTTGAATTCCTTTATTGTACTCACCATTACCACCTCCTCAGGCAGAGAGTTCCATAGTCTCACTGCTCTTACTGTAAAGAATCCTTTTCTATGTTTGTGTACAAACCTTCTTTCCTCCCAGACGCAGAGGATGTCCCCTCGTCACAGTTACAGTCCTGGGGATAAATAGATGATGGGATAGATCTCTGTACTGACTCCTGATATATTTATACATAGTAATTAAATCTCCCCTCAGTCGTCTTTTTTCTAAAGTGAATAACCCTAAGTAATCAGGGTACTGTAGTTGCCTCATTCCAGTTATTACTTTAGTTGCCCTCCTCTGGACCCTCTCCAGCTCTGCTATGTCTGCCTTGTTCACAGGAGCCCAGAACTGTACACAGTACTCCATGTGTGGTCTGACTAGTGATTTGTAAAGTGGTAGGACTATGTTCTTATCACGGGCATCTATGCCCCTTCTGATGCAACCCATTATCTTATTGGCCTTGGCAGCAGCTGTCTGACACTGTTTTTTACAGCTTAGTTTGCTGTTCACTAAAATTCCTAGGTCCTTTTCCATGTCAGTGTTAGGCTGGTTTCACACTTGCGTTGTCCGGATCCGGCGTGTACTCCATTTGCCGGAATTACACGCCGGATCCGGAAAAACGCAAGTGAACTGAAAGCATTTGAAGACGGATCCGTCTTAAAAATGCGTTCAGTGTTACCATGGCTGCCAGGACTTTAGCGTCTTGGCAGCCATGGTAACCATTCAGAAAAAGCTAAATGTCGGATCCGGCAATGCGCCGAAACGACGTTTAGCTTAAGGCCGGATCCGGATTAATGCCTTTCAATGGGCATTAATTCCGGATCCGGCCTTGCGGCAAGTGTTCAGGATTTTTGGCCGGAGCAAAAAGCGCAGCATGCTGAACTGAAGACATCCTGATGCATCCTGAACGTATTTCTCTCCATTCAGAATGCATTAGGATAAAACTGATCAGGATTCTTCCGGCATAGAGCCCCGACGACGGAACTCTATGCCGGAAGAAAAGAACGCAAGTGTGAAAGAGCCCTTACCGAGTGTTTTACCATTTAGTATTGACAGGTGACTTGCATTATTCCTTCCCATGTGCATAACCTTACATTTGTCAGTGTTAAACCTCATCTGCCTCTTCTCTGCCCAAGCCTGCAATCTATCCAGATCCATCTGTAGTAGTATACTGTCCTCTTCAGTGTTAATTACACTGTGCAAGCCTTCTACAAGATCATTAATAAATATATTGAAGAGAATAGGGCCCAATACTGACCCCTGAGGTACTCCACTAGTGACAGTGACCCAATCTGAGTATGTACCGTTAATAACCACCCTCTGTTTTCTATCATTGAGCCAGTTACTTACCCACTTACAGACGTTTTCTTCCAGTCCGAGCATTCTCATTTTATATACTAACCTTTTATGTGGTACAGTGTCAAATGCTTTGAAGAAGTCCAGATATACGACATCCATTGATTCGCCGCTGTCAAGTCTAGAACTTACCTCCTCATAGAAACTGATTAAATTAGTTTGACATGACCGATCCCCTCATGAAGCCATGCTGATATGGCGTTATTTGCTTATTTTCATTGAGGTAATCCAAGATAGCATCTCTCAGAAAACCTTCAAACAGTTTACTCACGACGGATGTTAAATTTACCGGCCTATAGTTTCCAGGCTCTGTTTTTGGACCCTTTTTGACAGGGCCGGTGCCACCATTAGGCGAACTATGCGTTCGCCTAGGGCGCCGGCCTGCTGGGGGGCCCTGGTGGGCTCCCCCTGACTGGGGCTGCAGCCCTTGAGCCGCCCCCAGCGCCGTTACAGGGGGGCCAGGAGGTGAAGGTCCTTCTTAAATATGGCAGAGCAGGCATCTGCTTACCCTGATGGCAGGTGCCTGCTCTGCCAGTAAATTACCGGAGGAGAGGAGGCGGGCGGCAAGGGAGGCTGTTCTAGCAGCTCCCCACTCCTCCCTCGTGCGCCCTCTGTGATGCCGGAATATGACGTCATTCCGGCCCCGGCATACTAAACAGCACGCTGGAGGACTAAGGAGCCGCACCACACTAGACCCAGGGAGGTGAGTCTTTAAGTGTTTGAGTGAGTGAGTGTCTGCCTGTGTGTGTCTGTCTGTCAGTGAGTGAGTGTATGTATGTATGTCAGTGAGTGAGTGTATGTCTGTCAGTAAATGTATGTCTGTCTGTCATTGAGTGTCTGTGTGTGTATGTCAGTGAGTGAGTGTGTGTATGTGAGTGAGTGTGGATATCTGTTGGTCAGTAAGTGTCTGTGTGTTTGTCAGTGAGTGTGTGTATGTTTGTCAGTGAGTGTCTGTGTGAGTGTATATGTGTGTGTTTGTCTGCCAGTGAGTGAGTGTGTGTCTCAGTGAGTGTCTAAATGAGTGTATCTCTGTCTGTCAGTGAGGGTCCATTCACAGGTCTGCAACGTGTTTTGCGGATCCGCGGATCCGCAAAACACGGACAGCGGCAATGTGCGTTCCGCATTTTGTGGACCGCACATTGCCGGCACTATAGAATATGCCTATTCTTGTCCGCAATTGCGGACAAGAATAGGACATGTTCTATTTTTTTCGGGAACGGAATTGCGGACCTGGAAGTGCGGGTCCGCAATTCCGTGTCCGGGCAGCACATCGTGCTGCCCCATAGGAATGAACGGGTCCGCAATTCCGTTCCGCAAAATGCATTTTGCGGAACGAAATTGCGGACGTGTGAATGGACCCTGAGTGTATGTGTGTCTGTCAGTGAGTATGTCTGTCAGTGAGTTTCTGTGTACGTCATTCAGTGAGTGTCTGAGTGCGTGTCTATCTGTCAGTGTGTGTGTGTCTGTCAGTGAGTGACATGAGGGGGCGGCAAAAATCCTTGCACCGGCCCTGCTTTTTGAATATTGGCACCACATTTGCTATGCGCCTATAGAGAAACACTACGGAGCAGGAGCTGTATGGTTTTGGCACTGACTTCCGTCACTAGACCCCGCCGATCAGATAGTCATGGCCTATCCTGGGTGGACAACTACTTTATATGGAACGTAAAGTTGCCCATAAACCTTGTATATGCTCGTTCAATCAACAGCTATTCCTCCTGACTTTCCCATACACATGTATGCTCTGTTCAGCCAAGCATGCACGTGTTTTAAATATGGAAAGAGGAACAAGCCACCGCCAGACTTATCTGGGGGTGGCTTATCCCCTGTGAGAACAAACGATCAGGCATATTGAACTTCAACATGTCTGATCTTTTCTGCTCTCTATTGAGGAAGAGTCGGGAAGCCTGCAGGTCAATAAAACAGTCATTCAGTCCCGCTGAACCTGGTAGGTTTTAAGGCGGTCTGCACTTGAATACGTGCGGTTTTTCTACACAGATTCCCGTGCGGAAAAACCGCAGAGTAGTACAGTACCAGCAAAGTGTATGAAATTGACCTGCCGTGCGGATTTCTGAATCCACAGCATCTTAATTATATTTGCAGTTCACCCTTTTCAATGGAAAGGTAAGATATGCGGCAAAACTGCATCTAATCCGCACCATAATACTCAATTAGAAATTGCGGATATGGTGCCGAAATGTACATAAATCTGCACGGAAATGTGTGTGGATCTTATGTGGGTTCGCCCGCACTCATGTGTAAGCAGCCTTAGGCCCCTTTCACACGAGCGAGTATTCCGCGCGGATGCGATGCGGGAGGTGAACGCATTGCACCCGCACTGAATACCGACCCATTCATTTCTATGGGGCTGTTCACATGAGCGGTGATTTTCACGCATCACTTGTGCGTTGCGTGAAAATCGCAGCATGCTCCTCTTTGTGCGTTTTTCACGTAACGCAGGCCCCATAGAAATGAATGGGGTTGCGTGAAAATCGCAAGCATCCGCAAGCAAGTGCGGATAGGGTGCGATTTTCACGCACGGTTGCTAGGAGACGATCGGGATGGAGACCCGATCATTATTATTTTCCCTTATAACATGGTTATAAGGGAAAATAATAGCATTCCTTCTGTCTTCATCTGTCTTCATCTGATCTCTGTGCAGCAACAGGACATAGTAACATAGTAACATAGTAACATAAGGCCGAAAAAAGACATTTGTCCATCCAGTTCGGCCTGTCATCCTGCAAATTGATCCAGAGGAAGGAAAAAAAAACCCTGTGAGGTAGAAGCCAATTTTCCTCACTTTAGGGGAATAAAAAATTCCTTCCCGACTCCAATCAGGCAATCAGACTAACTCCCTGGATCAACGACCCCTCTCTAGTAGCTATAGCCTGTAATATTATTACACTCCAGAAATACATCCAGGCCCCTCTTGAATTCCTTTATTGTACTCACCATCACCACCTCCTAAGGCCGTCACTCCGGTCATCACATGGTACATCACATGATCTTTTACCATGGTGATGGATCATGTGATGACCGGAATGACATTATCAAAGGTCCTGTTCCTGTAATTAATGCTCACCACAGGTCCTGTTCAACAAAGGAGACAGAAGGAGATGCCGGCTACGCGATCAAGTGGACTAAGGTGAGTTAAATTATTATTATTATTTTTTTAACCCCTCCAGCGCTGTTTTACTATGCATTCTGTATTCAGAATGCTATTATTTTCCCTTATAACCAAGTTATAAGGGAAAATAATACAATCTACAGAACACCGATCCCAAGCTCGAACTTCTGTGAAGAAGTTCGGATTTGGGTACCAAACATGCGCGGTTTTTCTCACGCGAGTGCAAAACGCATTACAATGTTTTGCACTCGCGCGGAAAAATCGCGGGTGTTCCTGCAACGCACCTGCACCTTTTCCCGCAACGCCCGTGTGAAAGAGGCCTTAGGGTCTTTTCAGGAACGTCGTTAGGGGTTGGAAAGATGTATTTGATATGATAGGAAGTCAGGTTTTATCATTAGGGACAGGGTAGGCGAGTTAGGGTATTCTGTGTCTGTTCTGGCCAGGGCTGGAGTTGTTCATATACAGACTGCTACTGTGAACAAGAAGAGGCAGTACTATTTTTTTATGTGCAGGAGCCAACTTCTACAGTTTATAAGTGTGCAATAAGTGTATTTTAGTTCATCAAAATCAGCATTTATTTTGGTTGCAGGTGTTGTTTAGTTGCACCTTTTTTTCTAAAAACCTGTTGCAAAGTTTCTACAATTAATGTGTAAAAATAAGCGTGTTTTAGTGCATCACCAGCAGCATGTATTTTGGTAGCTGGGGTTGTCCAGCTGTGTCTTTTTTTCTCAAACACCCGTTACAAAGTTTCCTCATTTAATAATCAGAGTTTGAAACCTGTGACTTCTCATTGTCTAAATAGGCTGCATAATAAAATTTCTGGTAAATGACGGAGTGGCAATGGGCAATGCAAAATTAAAGACCTGTGCCACTTTGTCCACAAGTAAGAAGGTGGATGTCTGTAGTAGAGCAAAACAGCAGCACAGATAGCACCAGCCGTCTAGTCAGTAGTAAAAGCATGTTGTCCCCTGCGATTATTATTGAGCACTAAAATAATGTAAACTGAATGGCTCAGTCATCACACATCACTTATCACATTACCTTTGAGTCTGACTCTGTAAAAGGCCCAAGAGAAGGCTTAGATTTGCATCATCGCTGTCTTCACTGCCCACTCAAAGTGGGAGCAAACAACACCCCATGTGCTATGGAAGGTACTCAAGATAGTCTTCCCGTTGATGAGTTATGTGAGAACAGTCAGTGTTTGGACTGCCATGATAAGAAGGTTCAGGCGGAGGGACCTGGTGACTCACATGTATAGCTTTGTTGGTGGTGGTAGTAGTAGTGGCACTTATAGACATGGTGGTGGCTGTAGGGGCTCTTGTAATCATGGTGGTAGTGACACTCAGGGAAAATACAGAGGATGGGGGGGCAAGGTGTGGCAGGGAGAAGGATGACTATGATGATGATTGTGTGTTGGACAGGACCAAGCTGATGAGCATATGGTGATATCAGATGAGGAGGATGGTGGCAGCAGCAGCAGCAATAAAGAGCAGAGCCAACATATGGCCAATACATCCCAAAAAATTGTGGTCAGATCTGCTTCTATTGTGGTCAGATGGGGAACTGGTGATGCTGCTGATACGGTTCCTACAGGCTCATAACGAGTCAGTCCTAGACCAAGCTCGGCTGCTGGTAGCTCTGTGAAGGTATCTCCCATTTGGCCATTTTTCTTCACAGAGCCTGCAGAGAAAGCCATTAGGATAGATTTGCACTAAGTTTTGTGGAGAAGGTTTTATATGGACATGTGAATAAGCCCTACAAAAAAACTTATTTTTTTCTAGGCCGTGGATCAAGGGTATTATCTGGGATAAGCATTTATGTGAACACTCAATCCCTGTTTAAATGTTACAATTATCTCTAGACAAACAAGCAAAATGCTCATTTGTCAGTGATTAAATTATTTTGTGGCACATGAGATCATCATTTGTTGGCAGCAGATCGAACAGGGATCTACCACCAGCAAACAGTGAATTTCAACTGCTGTAATCCCTCGTTTCCATACAGAGGAGATCATTGTAGCTCAAATCAGCTTAAGGGCTCATGAACACGACCGTATGTATTTTGCGGTTCGCAAAACACAGATCCACAAAAAATACGGATGACGTCTGTGTGCGTTCCGTATTTTGCGGAACGGAACAGCTGGCCCCTAATAGAACAGTACTATCCTGGGCCGTAATACAATAATAGGACATGTACAAAAACAAAGAAAACAAAAGGGATCCTCATGCCCAGGCTGAAATCAGCATATACAATCCATGTTGCGGCAACAATGCGAGGATCAACCTATAAAAAATCATGAGTACCAGCTCCCATGAAATATGCAAAACCTACAGCTGACTACGTACTATTATCAAATATCATAAATACTTTATTAATTACAAAACATGATATACACTCACCTAAAGAATTATTAGGAACACCATACTAATACGGTGTTGGACCCCCTTTTGCCTTCAGAACTGCCTTAATTCTACGTGGCATTGATTCAACAAGGTGCTGATAGCGTTCTTTAGAAATGTTGGCCCATATTGATAGGATAGCATCTTGCAGTTGACGGAGATTTGAGGGATGCACATCCAGGGCACGAAGCTCCCGTTCCACCACATCCCAAAGATGCTCTATTGGGTTGAGATCTGGTGACTGTGGGGGCCATTTTAGGACAGTGAACTCATTGTCATGTTCAAGAAACCAATTTGAAATGATTCGAGCTTTGTGACTTGGTGCATTGTCCTGCTGGAAGTAGCCATCAGAGGATGGATACATGTTCTCATTCTGTTTACGCCAAATTCGGACTCTACCATTTGAATGTCTCAACAGAAATCGAGACTCATCAGACCAGGCAACATTTTTCCAGTCTTCAACAGTCCAATTTTGGTGAGCTTGTGCAAATTGTAGCCTCTTTTTCCTATTTGTAGTGGAGATGAGTGGTACCCGGTGGGGTCTTCTGCTGCTGTAGCCCATCCGCCTCAAGGTTGTGCGTGCTGTGGCTTCACAAATGCTTTGCTGCATACCTCGGTTGTAACGAGTGGTTATTTCAGTCAACGTTGCTCTTCTATCAGCTTGAATCAGTCGGCCCATTCTCCTCTGACCTCTAGCATCCACAAGGCATTTTTGCCCACAGGACTGCCGCATACTGGATGTTTTTCCCTTTTCACACCATTCTTTGTAAACCCTAGAAATGGTTGTGGGTGAAAATCCCAGTAACTGAGCAGATTGTGAAATACTCAGAACGGCCCGTCTGGCACCAACAACCATGCCACGCTCAAAATTGCTTAAATCACCTTTCTTTCCCATTCTGACATTCAGTTTGGAGTTCAGGAGATTGTCTTGACCAGGACCACCCCCCTAAATGCATTGAAGCAACTGCCATGTGATTGGTTGACTAGATAATTGCATTCATGAGAAATAGAACAGGTGTTCCTAATAATTCTTTAGGTGAGTGTATATCAAGGACATGATCATTAAAAACCAAGTGGACAGAGAAAAACACCATCCTGATGGGACATAGGCTACAGACAATGTTGTCGTAAATTAATATATGGGGAAGAATAAGTCAGTAAATATCACAAAGGTGGGTCATATATAATAGCACAATATATATATATATATATGGGAAACAGCAGGTGAACAGAATAATAACAACCGGTCCAAAAAGGGGATCCAGAAATCACCACCAACTTCTACCCATATAGCCTGATATCATCAAAGAAATGAGAGGAGACCTACCAAGACAAGTGCCGTATGTCAACCAGCAAGGATGGCGCTACCCCAACATGCGTTTCGGCATGCCTTCGTCAGGGGTGACATGTTCTATTTTTTCAGGTGGTGACATGTTTTATTTTTTTGCAGAATGGACATATGGAAATGCAATGCACACAGAGTAACTTCCTTTTTCTTGCAGATCCATTGAAATGAATAGTTCCACATATGGCCCTTAAAAAAAAACCACAGAATGGACACAGAAAGAAAATACGTTTGTGTGCATGAGCCCTTACGATCAGGCAGTTCTTAGGAACGAGCAGTTCGCTCCTGATTATTGTCTATGCACTGGCCTGTGTATATGGGCCTTTCGGCTAAGTGGCTAGTGTGAAAATTGCTGTTTTTTTCCCCAAAAATATTTATTGGCTTTTAAGTGCAAAAGATGGCTAAAAACTCCTTGTATGGGGTAAATATGAACAGTGGTAATCAATATAAAAGTATAAATATACAAATCAAACAATCAGTACATCCCCTAAAAACAGGTATCTGAGACATCGGGGTAGAGTGTGTGTAATCTCACTGGTACCATGTATGCTCCATGAATATTATGGACTAGCCGTTTACACCACTGAGCCCTTACACTGGTGGGCATAAGTCCTAAAGGTAGGATAAAATCCCAGAGGCCACCGGATGGTATTTAAAGATGGACTCCATAGCGTTCCAGTTTAGTAAAGCTGCTAGTGAGGGAGGACAGAAAGGGGAATATCTGTGAAATGCTTATTACGTGGTTTAGACATCAATGTGCCATGAAGCAGAAAATCGCCTCGTTGTAAATGCCCCCAACCAGTCTGTGTCACTAGTTCCCCTGAAGGAAAAGCTGGCTTTATGACTTGTGAAAGCAAACCGTATATGTGGTGGCATCCTGCTCCAAGCGGAGACACATACAGACTCTGCAAACATGGATTACTTGTTTCTTTATTTGCATGGAGGGACTGAATTGTAAAAGGAGAGAGGGGAAAGCTCTTTTAGTTTTTTTTTTATGTAGATTATGACATGGAAAATTTTTAAAAAATATCACCCAATATTCTAATAAAAAAGTGATTTAAACAATAGTTGATTTCCCTTTAAGACTTCTTGTACTGGTGGCTGGGTGTTTGCTGTGTCATATTACAAGAGCAGAGCGATGTCACCTGGTACCGCTCATTACTTTGGAGGAGCAGCGCCTCTGTTACTGTGGGTGCAGCTCCCCCTCCATACAAATGGATAGAAATAACAGAATAAGGGTTCATTTACATGACTGTAGGTGGCCCGTACATGTATTGCGGCCCCCAAACAGCAAGTCTGCAATATACAGTGTAAGAAGGTACCTGGAATCATCGTGGATGGAAGGTATGTGTCACCGAGGTTCCTGGCCTCGGTGAAGTAAGGCCTATTGCACACGGACGTTTTTTTTTCCCGTTTACTGGCCGTTTTTTTGCGTTCCGTATACGGTCCGTATACGGAACCATTCATTTCAATGGTTCCACAAAAAAAACGGAATGTACTCCGTATGCATTCCGTTTCCGTATTTCCGTTTTTCCGTTCCGTTTTAACATAGAACATGTCCTATTATTGCCCGCAAATCACAGTCCGTGGCTCCATTCAAGTCAATGGGTCCGCAAAAAAACGGAACACATACGGAAATGCATCCGTATGTCTTCCGTTTCTGTTCCGTTTTTTGCTGAACCATCTATTGAAAATGTTATGCCCAGCCCAATTTTATCTATGTAATTACTGTATACTGTATATGCCATACGGAAAAACGGAACGGAAAAACGGAACAGAAACGGAAACACAACGGAAACAAAAAACGGAACAACGGATCCGTGAAAAACGGATCGCAAAACACTGAAAAAGCCTTACGGTCGTGTGCAATAGGCCTAAGAGCTGGTATTTTATGTGTCAGTAGCAGCTATTGCTAATTGACACCTTGAGATTTAGCATGGCTGTCATAGCTGATCCAGGATGGACGGCTCTTACTGGGAGTAGTCAAAGTGCTGGGTGGGTGACTACTCCCCATGTTCCAGGCCAGGTTTTGCCAGGCATAAAAAACAGCCAGCACTGCCAGGTGTGGTGGATTTACCTCCCTTTGACAGTGGAGCTCAGGAGTCCCTGTGAACTGAGGGCTGTGCTGGGATTTGAGGTTTGAGCCGGGCTGGAGGACTCAGGCCTCTCTAAAAGCGAACAGGCCGCCTATGGACTTGATGAGGCTGAACTGCTAGCAGGGTGTGAATTAACACCCAGGAGAAAAGGTGACTTTTATTGTTTATGGACTTTTTTTTGTGTGTGAACAAACACCAAGACACCTGTGTTTTGTGATACACCTTATCTGCATTTTGTTATACACCAATGTGTGAATAAACACCACTGTTTGATTCAAGAACTGTGTACTTTGCCTTTATGCTGCATCCGTTAGCCCTAACTACCAGAGCGAATCCCCACAACGGACACCAGCCGTGTGTGCACGGTATCAATCCTGGAGATCTGGTGCAGTGTGGAACGGAGGCCCGGATCAGAAGCACTATGGAGTGCCTCCATGGGTTTTCTGTCTGTGCCTCCACACCGCTAAAAAAAAATTAGTAAATTGGTCTGCTTCCGCAGACAGCGGCCGCACGGTCAGTGCCTGTGCATTGCAGACCGCAATTTGCGGTCTGCAGCACGGGCAAGGCTGGCACAGGGTCGTATGCATGAGGCCTTAGACTGATTTCACATTTCATTTATTTGGTCAGTTATTCCTATCAGCTAGGGCTCATGCACACAAATGTATTTACTTTCTGTGTCCATTCCGTTTTTTTTTTCTTTTGTGGGCAGTATAAGGAAGCATTCACTTCAATGGGTCCGCCAAAAAATTGGAAGTTACTCCGTGTGCATTCCGTTTCCGTACGTCCGTATTTCCTTTCCGCAAAAAATAGAACATGTCCTATTACTGTCCGCATTACGGACAAGGATAGTACTGTTCTATGAAGGGCCAGCTGTTCTATTCTGCAAAATACGGAATGCACACTGATTTTTTGTGGATCATTTTTTTGTGGACCGCAAAATACATACGGTTGTGTGCATGAGCCTTTACTGTGAGCCAAAACCAGGCGAGGTCAAGAACACAGAACAAGATCAGATCTTTCCCTTAGGCTGGGTGTTCAAACGCGCTGTAAAACGCTCAACACATGAAAACCAATGCTTCCCTATGGCCCTGGTTCTCACTTGAGCGTTTTACAGCGCTGAAAAACGCGCTGTAAAACGCCCTACGCTCAAACAAGTACTTGAGCTTCTTTGGGGCGTTTTGACGCGCGTTTGTGGCCATAGGACATTGCAGTCAATCACACAAACGCGCGTCAAACGCGCGTTTACTATTGCAAAAAACGCTCGTCAAAAACGCGCGTTAAACGCGCATATCAAAGACGCTCAGGTCTGAACCCAGCCTTACACCTGAGATCTGTTTCGGCTTCACTACTGGTTGTGGCTCACAATCCCTGAAGTGTGAACTCGGTCTTAGGCCTAGTTCACACAAACGTTTTTTTTTGCGGGTGTCCGGGCCGTTTTTTTGTGTTCCGTATACGGTCCGTATACGGAACCATTCATTTCAATGGTTCCGCAAAAAAAAACGGAATGTGTTCCGTATGCATTACGTTTCCGTATTTCCATTTTTCCGTTCCGTTGAAAGATAGAACATGTCCTATATTTGGCCGCAAATCACGTTCCGTTGCTCCATTAAAGTCAAGGGGTCCGCAAAAAAAACGGAACACATACGGAAATGCTTCCGTATGTCTTCCGTATCCGTTCCGTTTTTTTCGGAACCATCTATTGAAAATGTTATGCCCAGCCCAATTTTTTCTATGTAATTACTGTATACTGTATATGCCATACGGAAAAACGAAACGGAAAAACGGAAAGGAAACGGAAACACAACGGAACTCAAAAACGGAACAACGGATCCGTGAAAAACGGACCGCAAAAAACTATAAAAGCCATACGTTCGTGTGAACTAGGCCTTAACAACTTCTATTTCTGCTCTTGTGGATGGTTGTTTTTTGTCAATTTAATGGAAGTAAGTCACCAAGCAGGTAGCACCTGTAAAAATAAGATCGTCACCTGGATTGTGTGCGCCAAATTCTAGCAATCCCATGCGCTTAATTAGCAGTAAAACATTGGCAGATAGGAAATCCATGTGGAGTAGAGAACTTTAGGTGAGTGCATAGTGTACCAGATATCAGATTGCTTGTAGTGGGGGAGGGGGGTAAGATAAATATTAATTTACCCCTTAATGACCAGACCTGAAAAGTCCTTAATCATCAGACACGCTTTTTTATTTGTTGCACTGTCAAATTAACGTTTGTGACATTTTTTCTTTTTATTAATGTTTTTCAGATTTTTATTTCTTTTTTCAAAACTAAGTCAGTTCTACTTTACACTGGTTTTGATACGGTAAATCTATTCCCGTCGTTTTTAAACTGTAGCTTTTTATTTTTTTAAATATGCAGACTGACAGCAAAATAATTGATTTAAATGGGTTCTCTATTTTGTGTTGGTCATTTAGATTTTTTTTTATTTTGACCTCCTAAGGATCCGGGGTAGAGGATAGGAGTAGTGGTGGCCCTAATGAAGTTGTGTTGTGTCATGGTGTACTCCCTCAGGCCGTTGGTCCCTGGCAATCGGTGCATTGAAATTATAGAACTGAAGATGAGGCTAGAGTTAAACGTAACAAAGTCTTTTTTGCTAAGTTCAATGTAGAACTTGAAATACAAGGTGAAAATACAATGCAACAGCTCTCTGCAAACCAAAACAATTACAAAAAAGTATTCTAATGATAATGCTACGCTTATTAAATAAATTTGAGATTCTTGGCAAATACATTTGAACACAATTATTTGGGCCTGTCTGCCACACGTCAAGGCGATCTCTGTAAGACGGGAACCTAACACTAAATTCTACCTGTTATGTGCCATGACGGCTACCATATAATTCAGGGAGTGCAGGTTCCACATGCATGCTGCGTCCACTCTGCTTTTTGTCATTTTTGGTGTTAAATTGGCAGATCTTCACTCAGTCTAATGATGTCCATAGATGATTTTTAAACGGATTCTGTGTCAAAATCCATGCGAAATCTGCATCTCATCTGGAGATTCTGGAGTTTCCTGATTTCTGGCAGCGCAGCAGGAAAAAATCCACCATTATAATAAAATAAGTATCTTGTCACAGATTTTGGGCTGAAAATGCAGTGGAGTAGCCCCAGAAAAGACAATGGGGTTAATCCTGCTGTGGATCTGTTGCACGCACAAAGACAAATCCACTACAGAAATACAGGGGATACAGCCTTGGATTTCAGTTTCGGAAATACACATCAGATTTTCATCCTGCAAGTGAACATACCCTTAAAGCAGTTTTCCCATGATAGACATTGACACTGTATTGTTAGAAATCTTGATAATGACCGCTTTCAGACGAGCGAGTGTCACGCTCCGGACTCACAGCGCAGCACCCGTCCTGAACTTCCAGCACTGCTGGGGTCACATAGCATTATATTAATTTATGATGCTATATAACCCATACAGTTCTGGAATGTATTGGATAACACTGACAGCATTATGTTAGTGTTATCCAATACATTCCAGACCTTTAAGGGTTACATAGCATCATAAATCAATATAATGCTATGCTACCCCGGCTATGCTGGAAGTTCAGGATGGGTGGTGCGCTGCGAGTCCGGAGCGTGACATTCACTTGTCTGAAGGCGGAAAATTTCTAGAATGAACCTCTAGCATGGCGGTCCCTTTGGTTTTTCTCCATCTCTGTGGCTGACATGGTGCACTGAGCATCACAGCTAAATCACGCTGTTCTTTTGGAGCCTTGTGAAAATCTTCGCATGTATCTGTTGATTTTAAAGGGTTTGTCGAACAAAAAATATTCTACATTTTTAAAACCAGCATCTGGATTTGAATACTTTTGTAAGTGCATGTACGGTAACTAGAAATGTTATTCATTGAAATCTATCTGTATAGCGCCACCTACTGTCTCTGTCTTGCTCACTGAGATGGAAGCACGCGCTTAGTCCCATCTTTCCTCTGAGAAAGTGCACACCCCCCGGAGCTGTTAGCTTGAAATAAATCTGAGCAATTGGAGCAATGAATGAGTAGATCTCTGGAGGTACAGGTCGGTTCTAAGATTGTGAGAAAGAATCTGACTTACTATATGATGTCGGATTTTCATTTTTTACATGAATCATAGGATAACCCCTTTAAGAATTATCCAGTGGCTGGTCATCAGTTGAGTAATCTCACAGATGTCAAGCAGTTTTGTTTGGTGTATATAGATTATGGATGAAGACTGCAGCTGAGGTTGGAAAGAAGGTTTAGCGCTCTTTCACACCTGCGTTCTTTTCTTCCGGCATAGAGTTCCGTCGTCGGGGCTCTATGCCGGAAGAATCCTGATCAGTTTTATCCTAATGCATTCTGAATGGAGAGAAATCCGTTCAGGATGCATCAGGATGTCTTCAGTTCAGCATGCTGCGCTTTTTGCTCCGGCCAAAAATCCTGAACACTTGCCGCAAGGCCGGATCCGGAATTAATGCCCATTGAAAGGCATTGATCCGGATCCGGCCTTAAGCAAAACTTCGTTTCGGCGCATTGCCGGATCCGACGTTTAGCTTTTTCTGAATGGTCACCATGGCTGCCGGGACGCTAAAGTCCTGGCAGCCATGGTAAAGTGTAGCGGGGAGCGGGGAAGCAGTATACTTACCGTCCGTGTGGCTCCCGGGGCGCTCCAGAGTGACGTCAGGGCGCCCCAAGCGCATGGATCACGTGATCGCATGGCACGTCATCCATGCGCATGGGGCTCTCTGACGTCATTCTGGAGCGCCCCGGGAGTCGCGCGGACTGTAAGTATACCGCTCCCCCGCTCCCCGCTCCTACTATGGCAACCAGGACTTTAATAGCGTCCTGGCTGCCATAGTAACACTGAAAGCATTTTGAAGACGGATCCGTCTTCAAATGCTTTCAGTACACTTGCGTTTTTCCGGATCCGGCGTGTAATTCCGGCAAGTGGAGTACACGCCGGATCCGGACAACGCAAGTGTGAAAGAGGCCTTACTTGAACTGGATTTTATATGGCGGGCATACTTGGCAGTTGTTTTACTTTTAATCTGTGCAGATAATCTTTTAGTATCACTAGCTATGACCTTGGAAGTATCTGATCAGCAGTTTTCTGTAGGTCAGGTCATGAGATGAGAGGGAATGGCACCACGCACAACCTTTGATCTACTTTTACTGGTGTTTGTTACTACTGAATTACCTTTCCAATAATCTACTAGTGTTGTTCTTCCTCTGTAGACAACTTCAACACCTTTTAATATCAAATCCTTGTCTAGCGTTCATCTTCATTTAGGTTGGGTTTACTCAAGGTGGTTCGCGCCATGGGTTTTCTTTTTGCTCAAGAATAGGATTTGTGTGTAGTTTATAGAAGTTAACTAATAGTGATGACATCACGGCTGTTTTTTGCACCCATCTCCGCTTATTTCACTGTGTATATCTCGAGGGAGGATTGTTGCTTTGGATACATTTTTGGCAGGCAGAACGGGAGGATGTGAGTCTAGATAGTTGTGTTCAGAGCTTCCTTTGCCTTTTATTAGTATATTTTGATGTAGGGTGAAGTCTATTGAGTAATAAATAGGTATACTGTTCTCAAGTATACTTTGGTAAGGGGCCTTGACAACCAGCCTCACCTTGTAATACTTCTGTCCAGTGATACACGTAGTAAAAGGTGGGTATTTAAAGGGGTACTCCCGTGACTAATGTAAAAAAAATGAAAATAAGACATCATGTAGCACATGACAACCTCTTTCTAACTAAGCTAGAACCAACACATGGATCCAGAGATTGCTCTGCTAGATCTATATCAAGCCGACAGCTCAAGGGGAGTGTCTTTTCTGCTACAGCTCAGGAGGCGTGTCTATGCTCTCCCTATCACAGCTAAGGGGGTGTGTCCATGCTCTCCCTATCACAGCTCAGGACGCAGTTGAAAGATGAAACTGAGCATGTGCGGCCATCTTAGTGAGCAGGACAAGGAAACAAGAAAAAGAACAATCAGCAGGTGGCGCTATACAGAGACACTTTATTGAATAACTCAGTGGCTATGCTACATTTTTAATTGCAATTACAAAAAAATTCAGATTCAGATGCTGGTTTGAAAACTGTAGAATATTTTTTTGTGGGACAACCTCTTTAAGAATAAAGACAACAGTATGCTTTGTGTATGACTGTGCTGTGTCACTCGGATTCTTTTTTTTTTTTTTTTTAAACATCTCTTTATTAAAGTGGAAGATTACATACAGTTAGAAGAAAATGCCAATACAAGACATGGATTGACAATAATTAAGCAGGTATTATTGTACATGCACATATCCAAGGTCATGCTACAGATTCACAAATCCACAATTTTTTTTTTTTATCTTTTAACTTCTCACCCCTCCCTACCACAAACCCTATTCCCTCCCCTCCCGCTTCCCCAAACCACCCAGTTTAGGAACACTGATTTGAGACTATAGTGATTTCATAATGCCTTATAAAAAATGCCAATTTTGTCTTTCGGCTAGAATTCCCGTGCGTCAGATTACACTTCCAATTTCCCTAGTCTACTAGCAAGCTGTGATTCCAGGTACCATTTAGTCAATTTAAACGGATCCATGAGCTCCTTAATCTCGTCACGTGACAATAACTTTTCTACAAAAACTTTCCACTTTTTGATAAATTTCTCGACTAGGCGTTCCTTGTCTTGTTCTACCTCCAATCTTTCTAAATATAGGACATTCTTCATCATTCCAATCACCTCCTCCCATGACGGGCCTTCTCTTTCCAACCAATGCCTTAAAAGGGCTTTCTTTACTGACATCAGCATGAGATGTACCCCTCCTTTAGCCACCACAGTTCCTATTTCCTCATTTTGGTTTTTAGGTTTATAATGAAAAATACACTGTTGGGGCGTTAATCCCACCGTCTCTTCCCAAATTTCCTTTATTGTGTCTACCGACTGCTGCCATAGCGGCATCACTTTTGGGCATTCCCATATAGAGTGTAACAACCCAGCTCTTGGGAGATAACATTTGGGGCATTTCCGCAAATAATGGGCCGGGGCATCCCGATAAGACAAGTTAAAGGCGTATGTCGCTCTATGCATAAGTCTCAGTTGGGATTCCCTCCACTGTTCATTGTATGTTGCCCTTCTCACCAAGTCAAGGCCCTCTCTCATTTTTTTTGCAATATTCTGATCTGACAGCTCCCTTTCCCAAGGTTTATAAGCTCCTTTTACCAAGCCTATCGTCTGGATGTTATGGAGCTTCCGGTGCAAGTCTGATAGAGACATATGGGAACTATTTCTACCTAATAAAGCCGCAAACCACCCCAACCTTTCCATGTCACCCAGAGAACTCGCCTGCGCTTTACAATAACTTCTAATTTGCTGATAGGGAAGGTAATGTGCGTCTTGTAAGTCGTATTTTCCTTTTAACTGTTCCCAGGACAGCCACTGGGTATTGTTATCCTGCAATAGGTCACTAAGCCTTGTGATGTCTTTGTCTTTCCATACCTGGAATAGTGTGTTTTCCCTGCCCTGGGGAAAAGCTGGAAGCGACCACAATGGCAATCTAGGAGAGATGTAGTAAGGGAGCCCATAAACCTTTCTAATAGCTTTCCACGCCATTATGGTGTCCTTCAGAAGGACGGCTTGCCTAATTGGTATTGGGACATCTCTTAATTTAGAATGCAATAAGGCCTCTAGGTTCTCTCTACCAGCTAATTCCTTCTCAAACGAAATCGCCGAGTAGTATTCCGTGCCCCATACCCAGTCTCTAACATGTCTGAATAGCGCCGCCAGATTGTAGTGACGAATATTTGGAAGTTGCAACCCTCCTTCATACTTCAGCATCGTCAGTTTGGCATAGGCTATACGAGGTCGTTTATTTTTCCACAGGAAGCGATTGAACGCTCTCTGCATCCTCACAACATCCACATGCTTTAGTAGCATCGGTATCATTTGAAGAGGGTAAAGTAGTTTTGGAAAACTTATCATTTTGATTAAGTGGGCTCTACCGCACAAAGACAGGGGCAGGTCCCGCCATTTTTCCAACTCTGTTTCTATTTTCAAGAAGAGAGGGGGATAATTTAGTGTATACAGCGAGTTCGGGGTGCGTCCAATTTTAATGCCTAAATAAGTTATATAGTCTTTCCGCACTTCAACCCCATTTATCCCATGGTTCCCCAAATGTGTTTTTTGTCCTAAAAACAATAACTGGCTCTTGTCCACGTTAATCCTATAGCCCGTTACCTTTCCATATGCACTTAACTCTTTTAGCACCTTTCCTAATTGGAGCTCGGGAGTCCCTAGATACAGCAGGATGTCGTCCGCAAAACAACTAATTTTTAGTTCCTTACTACCTATTTTAATACCCTCAAAAGTGTCAGATTTTATCAACCATCTAGCCAGAGGTTCCATCGCCATGTTAAAGAGCAACGGGGATAAGGGGCACCCTTGTCATGTTCCTTTGCCAAGTATAATAGGTCTGGACAGGAATCCTGGTATGTTAACTCTCGCCTTTGGGTTTTCATAAAGCGCCGTCAAGTAATTTCTAAAGTGTCCCTTAATGTTAAACCTATCCAGAACCATGTCCAGCCATTGCCAACTTACATTATCAAAAGCCTTTTCGGCGTCAATTGCGAGCAATGCTGGACATGGCTCCGATTTTATTCCCCTGTGTGCATTCAGACTGGCTAGGACTTTGCGAATATTTGTAACCGCTGATCTGCCCTTCATAAACCCCACTTGATGTGGACCAATGAGTTCAGGCACACAATTTGCCAGCCTATTGGCCAAGAGTTTTGATAGGATCTTGACATCCTGATTTATTAAGGAAATTGGCCTATACGCACTTGGCTGGGTCAAGTCCCTCCCTGGTTTCGGAAGAACTTTAATATAAGCCATTCTTCCCGTTTCAGGCAGGCTTCCCACTAGCATGATGTTGTTGAACAATCCGGTCAAAGTCGGAACCACTTCTTGGTTCATTGATTTGTAAAATTCTGCAGGGAACCCATCCGGGCCCATTTTTCCCGTTTTTCTTGGCAGTAATCGAAATTATGCTTCGCCGTAACCCAGGCTAATTTATTGGGCTCCGTGGGATTAAGTAAGAATTTGGTATACGTCTCTCGTACCTGTGTCGTGGCTTTATCATACTTATCTCTCGCCTCACGCTTTTTTCCTATCGTGTACGACATTATCCGGCCTCTCAGCACCGCCTTCGCCGCATCCCAGAACAGACCCTGTTCTGTTACATGTTCCGCATTATCCTGTGCATATTCCCACCACCAACCTTTTAGCTTATCTATGAACTCCTTGTCACTTGACAAATGTTGTGGCATTCTCCAAATGATGTCCTGTCCTCTAGGAACCGTGTCAATGAGCTCCATAACCACTGGGGCATGGTCCGAGATTAATAGGTCAGAGATCTCCACCGCTTTTACTTTGGGTAACAACCCCGGAGATGTTAGGAGATAATCAATCCGGGACCATGACCCCTGGGCATGAGAGAAATGGGTGTACTCGCGATCCTCCGGGTGAAGGTATCGCCATGTGTCATGTAGTCCTGTATTTTGCAGTAACGGGCGCAGCGTCTGGGTCCGATGTCTTTTAGTAGCAGTCGCCAGCCCCCCCCGTTTCCTGTCTTCTTGTTCGCTGTGTACCCGGTTAAAGTCCCCCGCTACCAACAATAACTGTGCATCCTCCATAAGAATGTCCTTCTCCAGGACATCATAAAAAGTATTTTGGGAAGTATTGGGGGCATACACATTGTGCATTACCAACCGACCCACTGGAGAATTTATACATAGACGCATCCATCTCCCCATTTTGTCTGTTGTCATAGATGAAACCTCATAACGCAGGCGTTTGTGAAAGAGGACTATGTTTCCCGCCTTTTTGCCTGTTGAAGGCGATCCCAGTACTTGTCCTACCCACAGTTTTCGCATCCTAGCAAAATCTGCCTCTTCTAAGTGGGTCTCCTGCAGAAACGCGACATCAACCCTTAGTTTTTTAAGATGACGCAGTACTGCCATACGTTTAGCAGGGGACCGGAGCCCTTTAACATTCCATGTGGCTACCCTCATAATTGTTTCTCAATTCAAGGATTTCTGCAGGAAAACCCGCACGGAATAAACAGCCCACGTATCTCACATGAAAGCTAACCAGCATCCTCACTACGACATGACTCAAATCAGTATTTGTCCCTATCCCCCCCCCCTCCCCCCCTCCCATAACCCCATAACCAACCCCACAACATAAACATCAATGCTTTTGACTTCACTTCTTTCACGCATCCTACAGTGTAGCTGTTGTCACTACCCCTATCTAACATTTTCATAGACTCACTTTCCTATTATCCCACTCTCCAGCCCATAATATTAAATATAACAGACATCTACAGTCTCAACAAAAAGAACTTTAAGTCCACTGATTTCTCACGTGTCCCATCAGGGATTCCTCATCTCCGGCAAGCCACTCTCCAGGTTGCCCGTCTTCATTCAGGTTCGATCTCCCGCCGATCTGGTCCCTTAGCTCGTGACGTCGATCTGCCTGGACTCTGCCCAGCTCCTCTTCCTCTGGCTGAAGTTGCGGATCTTTGGGAGGAGGACATGACTATGTCCGAATATAGTGGATCAAACTCCAGTGCTTCCCTCGCTTCTCCTGGTGAGTGAAAGGTATCAATTGATCCATCCTGGCGGAAAATCCTCAAGGTGGCAGGATATAATAAAGCAAATTTGATCTTGCTCTTTGCCAGTGAAGAACACACTGGGATGAATTCTTTCCTTCGCTTCGCCACCTCAGCAGAATAGTCACTGAAAAGAAGGATCTTGTTGCCCCGGATCATTAGGGGTTGTTCTTTGCGTCTGAACTTCGCCAATATGGCCTCTTTGGCCGCATAATTCAGGTATTTTACAATTGTAGCTCTGGGCCTTGTGTTATTAGATCTTGATCCTGCTGGCAGTGGCGGTCCCAACCGGTGCGCCCTCTCTACTACACACGCACCTCTCAGACCCAATGCTTGCGGTATTTCTGCTTCACAGATGTCTGCCAACTGATTCGGAGGGATTGACTCTGGCAGGCCAATTATTCGTAAATTGCTCCTCCTAGAGCGGTTCTCCAAGTCGTCAATCTTCTCCTTCAGGAACTGATTACTACGTAAAAGGTCAGTGATGTTGCTTTGGGCTTTTTCCAGCTCTTCTTCAACTAGTACCACTCTTTCCTGTACCTCAGTAATCTGGGTGGTGTGTTGCGATACTTCAGCCTGCAGTTGCTGTAAGGCCGTTGCAACTGTGGCCTCTAGAGAAGCTTTTATATCAGGTGCCAGCAGTTTAGCTACTTCTATAGCCATGGATTTGCACGAGGTTATCAAATCTCCTTTCGGGAGGTGACCACTCTCCCCCTCTTCATCCTCCGAGCCCGACGCCTCGGTGCTTCTCTGTGTCGACTGGGAAGTCGAGCGGGTGAACCTGTGATGCTTTTCAGCCACCGGCGCCATCTTCCCTCTGGCTTTCTGGTCGTCACCTGCCGGGAGTGCCGACTGAACTTCCTTTTGCGAACCGCCTCTGACCACAAACTTTTCCATGGGTGGCCCCCCGTTATTCCCGAGGGTTTTTTGGGGGAAAATCTTTGCCCCGGTGAGCGGCGGGTTCACGAATTTCGGGCTGGGCGAGCGGAACGCTTCTCACTAGCGGCCGATCATGCGCGCGCCGGAACCGGAAGTCGGATTCTTTTTCACTAACTTCCCCATTCTCCTGAACATCAAATCTGCCTTACAGGGGTTTTCCCAAAACAACATTTATTACCTATCCTTCGAATAGGTGATAATTGTTTGGCCTCACCAGAGGACGGTGATAAATTTGAATTTAGGAGGATACCTGCGAAGGCCAGGTGCCTAGGAGAGAATCAGATCTTTATGTACCTGCTCTGACAGCCATGAAGAGGGCTTGGGAGGTCCTTCCTAGGCATCGGCTCACCGGGAAATTTCGCTGTAGTGTCTCTGGCCAGTCCGCCCCTGCACAAGCTGTATGAGTAGAGCACAGAAATCGCAAGCTGGCTTTGAATGCATTAGGCTCTGTTCACATCGGCATTGGAGGCTCAGTTGCAGATTCTGCAGTTTTTTCTGGTAATATGATGGGCACCAGTAGAAATTAGCAAATTGATTTGTCCAAATGGACTTGTTAATCTCAGTTTATAAGCAGCAAGGGGTGGCCCTGCTATTCAAGAGACTCCCCCCTTCCCTCTTATTTGACAGGGCTGGACATCTCGCCTGGAGCTGTCACTCATTGCTCTGAGTAGCGGCACATGCACAGAGGCTCTGCTGCTGCTTCTGAAGCAATGGCTGTGTATGCACCGCTATACTCTGGATACCTGGAAGGGTAGCGGAATCCCCAACAGACTGTGATACACTGCTGAGGTCCGTCAGAGTCCGCTGGTGTCCATCATGTACTGGATATGCCACTGCTGTTGCTCCTATGACTGAGGAGAATAATGGAACTGATTGACACAGATGGGAACAGAGTCTTATATATTTACAGCTGACTGTATGCTTGGGTTCAGTAGCATGATATATGGCATATTCATATGCACTCAGATGATACTTAAAAGAGTTTTCCCATCCCAGACAATGGGGGCTTATCGCTAGGATATGCCCCCATTGTCTGATACATGCGGGTTCCACCTCTGAGACCAGCACCTACACCGAGAACAGAGCCCCAAAAGTTGTGGAGGGCGCACTGTGCATGCGCAGCCGGCTTAGATTAATTTCTATGGAGCCGCTGAAAATAGCCAAGCTCTGGCTCAGCTATTTCTGTCGGCCCCATAGAAATTAATGGGAGCAGTGGCCACTCAAGCGGGGTGCACTCCTATTCAATACTATGGGGAGAGCGCTTGGTGGTGGCCGGACACCACCTTCCCCACTCAGTTCTCTGTGTAGGTGTGGGTCCCAGAGGTGGGACCCGCACTTATCAGACAATGGGGGCATATTCTAGCTATATGCCCCCATTGTCTCAGATGGGAATACCCCTTTATTAAAGGGCTTCTGTCACCCCCAAAACACATATTTTTTTTTTTGGGCTTGTTAAAATCCTTATTTAACTACTATTCCCTATATAGGGATCTTACCTTTGTCTGTGGCTTCTTTTCCTTAAGACGTCATCGGCGCAGGCGCACTGCGGGAGTGCTGAGGAGGCGAGCCTCCTTCTCTCAGAGCGCCTGCGCCGAATGAAGACAGGCGCGGAATTTGAAATGCTGACAGGGCCAGCCGGAGGAGGAGAGCGCTCGCTGGCCCTGTCAATCAACAGGAGGAGGGGGCGGTTTTTTCGGCGGCTACCAGCAAGTAGACGCCCTACTTGCTGGTAGTGAAGTGATTAGCATATTTTAAAAGATTGTTTTATAAGGAAAAGAAGCCACAGACAAAGGTAAGATCCCTATATAGGGAATAGTAGTTAAATAAAGATTTTAACAAGCCCCAAAAAAAATATTATGTGTTTTGGGGGTGACAGAAGCCCTTTAAGTAAATAGAGTAATATAAAACAATGCTTAGTAGGACTTGTACCTTCATGGGTTTTTACAGATGCAGTGGGTCGAATAGGTCATGATGTGTGTAATACTAAGACGTGATGTTCCACCCTTCAAGTATAATAAAATGTATCCGCATGTACTGTAGGAAGTTAATCTACATGTCTTTACCAAGTTGTGGCTTGTCGTGATGTACACACAGGATAAACCAGTTCCTGGGAAGGGATCCTATAGGAGACACTTCCTATATGCATACAGTGCTGTCGGGTAGGTGGTTGCCGTACAGTTTATTAATTCAGGTGCTGATGTCCAAAGAAGAAATATGCATCGGTGACGTACGTTAAACACATCCGTCATCATCTGTGCACTTGTTACCTCTAACTTCTATTATCTGCTACTGAACACCACGTTTGTGAACTACAGTATATTCGGTGTATACGTCAGGAAAGCTTCAGGTGTATACGCCAAATATACCCATGGGCACCAACACCATTCACTCGGCTTATGTCCAAGGGGTTGTTCCCTTGGCATACCTCTGGCCGGTATTCTTTTTCTGCTGCAGTGAATAGTTTAGTAGATGAAGATGAGGGATACAGTAAAAAGAAAATCTACAATGGCAGTCTATTGGTGACATATACTAGTGTGCCTGTACAGTGACATACATGGAAATCCTGACATATAGGGGAAAATGTTCTGCGACAGAAAATCTGTTCCAAAATCTGCTACTTTCTAATACAGAGATTAAAGAGGACCTTTCACTACTGTACAAACTAAAAACTAACTATATCAGTGGGCAGAGCGGCGCCCAGGGGTCCCCCTGCACTTACTAGTATGTCTGGGCGCCGCTCCGTTCGCCCGGTATAGGCTCCGGTGTCTGCGCTCCCTCTGTTGTACTGGACTGATTTTTTGTATGAGGCGTGTCCCTTGCTGCAGCGCTGGCCAATCGCAGCGCACAGCTATAGCCTGGCTATGAGCTGTGCGCTGCGATTGGCCAGCACTGCAGCAAGGGACACGCCTCATACAAAAAATCAGTCCAGTGAGCGCAGACACCGGAGCCTATACCGGGCGAACGGAGCGGCGCCCAGACATACTAGTAAGTGCAGGGGGACCCCTGGGCGCCGCTCTGCCCACTGATCTAGTTAGTTTTTAGTTTGTACAGTTGTGAAAGGTCCTCTTTAAAACACATTTTAAAAGAAGCAGTCAAGGGCAGATCCAGTGACTTAGGGGTACATTCACACAACCATGTGTAATCCTTTCCGTTTTGCGGTCAGCGAATAAAGGAACCTTGTGTCCGCATTTTGCGGACAAATGACTTGCGTTTGTGTTCCGTATGTCTTCCGTTTTTTACGGTCCGCAAAAAATGGAAGAAAAAAAAAAAGATAGAGAGAGAGAGAAAAAAAAAGAATTATTAAGGCCTTCAAAAATACGGAACCGGATCCGCAAAAAACGGATGACATACGGAAACCATTCCGTATGTCATCCGCAATTTGCGGATCCATTGACTTGAATGGGGCTGTAGAGCGATCTGTGTGGACAATAGTAGGACAAGCTTCATATTTTTGCGGACTAGAAATGCGGAAACACGGATGTGGACAACATACTGAACGTTGTACGCACATTTTATTCACCCATAGGAATGAATGGATCCGCATATATTCTGCAAAATGCGGAACGGATGCGGATTAAATTATATGGTCGTGTGAATGTACCCTAAGGCTGTATAAGGCTACTTTCACACTAGCGTTAATATTTTCCGCTATTGAGATCCGTCAAAGGGTCTCAATACTGGAAAAAAAACGCTTCCGTTTTTCCTCCATTCATTGTCAATGGGAACAAAACGTAACTGAACAGAACGGTATGCTCCAAAATGTATTCCGTTCCCATACCAGAGAGCAAACCGCAGCATGACCTTCATTTTTGAGAATTGGAGAAGTGGATTCTGGGAAGTAGGTTTTCTCTGTATTTTTTAAAGGTCTGGGCACTGCTAAATGCTAGTATTAATTAGCAGCTACAAGGCCTAAAGTGTATACATAGATTCTAACAAATCTGCCAGGTATAATAATAAAGAGTGTGCCAGCCGAAAATACATCCCCTAACTCATGTACTGACTATCCCAAAATGTACTTCTCCTCATGGAACCACAATCATTTGTAAAAGTATTGCTGTACGGCACCATCTAGTGGTAGAGATTAGTATTTATACGGAGACATTTCTAGATCATTCAGGCTGATTATGAACACAAAAATTTTGCTAAGCACCAAATCTACCATCACATAACAATATTCACACAAATAACTGCTTGGATATTTCCCAATCTCCCATAGAAGTCAATGAAGAGATCCATGACCACTGCCTGGATGCAGTGGCCGCCAAACCAGGGGGGTCAGAAGACATGGGACCCCCATCTGTCACACTGGTATATCCACTGTTTTGACATAAATGCCCAGGCTGGGAATACCCTTTTAGTTACCTTAAATGCAAAATAAAAGTCTTCCATTCCCCATCCCTTCTTGTTGATGATCAGTCGAAGTGATGTGAAGTCTATTATGGCTGGCCGCTGTGGTCACATGATGTGTCAATGACGAAAGGGGGCGAATTATCTTCTCCACATGCAAGTTCTCAGGCATACAAAGTTTTTAAATGAGACTTGTGCAAAAAGAGGGGGCATTGGTCTCAGAAGATCTATAGACATTTACGCCAGTTTTCTGCTTAATGTAAAAGATTATTAATTTGTCAGAAATGTGGAGCGTCGCTCTGTGTGATCTGTATTGCCTGGGAGTGTTGGTGGTGCTGTGGGGGGAGGGGCATACTGAGCTTTACTATGGGGCCCAATAGTCAGTTTGTTTGGCCCTGACAATCAAGATGGAGAGCATACCTCCCAACTTTTTAAAACAACAAGAGGGGCAATATGTGTGCGCAGCAGCAATTTTTTTCCTACTAGACTATGCCTCTAACTCACACCCAGTCTCCTTAAAACCCCCACATAGTAAGTAGTAATGCCCACATTGTGCCCCTCACAGTTGCTATGCTCACATGTACCCCCTTCACAGTAATTATGCCCATATGTGCTCCTTTCGCAATAGCTATGGCCAGATATACCCCCGTCACAGTAGTTATGCCCAGATGTGCACCCTTCATAGTAGTTATGCCCAGATATGCTCCCCCTTAACAGTAGTTATGCCCAGATATGCGCCCCCTTTACAGTAGCTATTCCCAGATATGTCCTCCCTTCACAGTTGTTGTGCTTAGATGTGCCCCCTTCACAGTTGCTTTGCCTAGATGTGCCCCCTCACAGTAGTTATGCCCAAATATGTGCCCCTTCACAGTAGTTATGTCCAGATATATGCCCTATTCACAGTAGCTATGCCTAGATATGTGCACCCTCACAGTAGTTATGCCCAGATATGTGCCCCTTTCACATTAGTTATGCCCAGGTATGCCCCCCACACAGTAGTTATGCTCGGGTATGTGCCCCTTCACAGTAGTTATGCCCAGGTATGTGCCCCCTCCTCAGTATTTATGCTCAGTAATGTGCCCCCTTCACAGTAGTTATAGCCAGGTATGTGCCTCCTTCACAGTATTTATGCCCAGATACATGCCCCTTCACAGTAGCTATGCCCAGGTATGTGCCCCCTTTACTGCAAGTAAAATAACAAAACAAAAAATAAGTAAATATCACCTAGTTCCTCCGATGATCATTACAGCTCAGCTGCCGGCGCTTCCCAGCAGGCAGGATACTGTCACACATCGTACTGCTGTGTGGGAGGAGCTCCTCCTTCACAGACCAGCAGCGCGGCGTGTGACAGCACATGATGCTGCTTTTGGGGAGCGTTGGCAACTGAGAGGAATGCTGCTTTACCATTATAATCAGTTGAGAGCGGGACATACCTCAGCCCTTCCAGGACTGTGGGACAGCCACTAAAATCCAGGACTGTCCTGCTGGATCCAGGACAGTTGGGAGGTACGTGAGAGGGAGGGGCTAGCAGAAGGAGCAAGGGTGCACAGAGTGGCTTGGACCTGCCCTTGGTGCACCTATTTACATATGGATTAAAAGTAGTTTTTCTCCAGAATGAAGCAATGGATCACTAAGTAAAAGTTCTCATTACGTTTATCTGAGTAAGGCTACTTTCACACTGGCGTTTTGGCTTTCCGTTTGTGAGATCCGTTCAGGGTTCTCACAAGCGGTCCAAAACTGATCAGTTTTGCCCTAATGCATTCTGAGAGGATAAGGATCCGCTCAGAATGCATCAGTTTGCCTCCGTTCCGTCTCCATTCCGCTCTGGAGACGGACACCAAAACGGATCCGTTCTGACACACAATGTAAGTCAATGGGGACGGATCCGTTTTCTATGACACAATCTGGCACAATAGAAAACGGATCCGTCCTCCATTGACTTTCAGTGGTGATCAGGACTGATCCGTCTTGGCTATGTTAAAGATAATACAAACAGATCCGTTCTGAATGGATGCAGACGGCCGTATTATCTGAACGGATCCGTCTGTGCAGATTCATGAAGGATCCGCACCAAACGCGAGTGTGAAAGTAGCCTAAGCCCTTGAAGGCATTGGGCCTAGTTTATAAGTGACTTTTATGGTGACTGGCTCCCTTTAATATTTCAGGAGAATATATCACAAAGAGTATTATTTATTATTTTAGCATATTAGAAAACAATTTCTAAAACCCATAAAAAACCTGTTTACCGGTAATATACATCATACAGGTGAAACTCAAAAAATTAGAATATCGTGCAAAAGTCCATTTATTTCAGTAGTGCAAAGTAAAAGGCATTACATTAATGCAGCTTAAAATTAGAATTTTGTGAAAAGGTTCAATATTCTAGGCTCAAAGTGTGACACTCTAGTCAGCTAATTGATCCATATCCCCTGAGCAAAGGGGGACTCAAAATGGTGACTTTGGGGTTTCATAAGCTATAAGCCATAATCATCCAAATTATAACACATAAAGGCTTGAAATATCTCGCTTTGCATGTAATGAGTCTATCTAATATGTTAGTTTCACCTTTTAAGTTGCATTATTGAAATAAGTGAACTTTGCACGATATTCAAATTTTTCGAGCTTAACCTGTACTCTTCCTAGTAGTGGTATATTTGCATCGTCTTCTGCTGTAGTGGAATATTTTTTACCTTTAGAATCATCTGGAATCCATCCTTTCTGATGCATTTAATGTAAAGCGTAAAAGGTCACTTATTTCAGATTTTGATGAAATGCCAGATTAGTGGAAGCAAATGAAGCACAGTTGTTTTCTTATCTTGGCCCGACAATTGTATCTGTCACTAAAAGAAACCTGATGTAAAATATTCTAATTCTGCATTAAAATGGATGTAAAAATGACTTGCAAAATGTGTTTTAAAACGTCATTTTGTGTGATCTTCACAGATATGATCTCAGTCTGGATGAGATTAGAGACCTGACTATGGACAGAGTGAAATTTACCATGAGCATACCACAAGTTCAGCGTGCATTAGATGAAATGGTAAGAGTTTAAAGGGAACCTGTCACCTGGATTTTGGGTAGAAAGCTGAGGACATGGGCTGCTAGATGGCCGCTAGCACATCCGCAATACCCAGTCCCCATAGCTCTGTGTGCTTTTATTGTGTCAAAAAAACGATTTTATAGATATGTAAATGAACCTTAGATGAGCCCAGCACCGCCACACATCCTCAGAATCTCCTCCTTGCTCCCCTACGTCACAAAGCTAGAGCGCCGTAATCTCGCGATGCGCGAGCTAGCGCATGCGCAGTTCGGTCCCTGAGGCTGATGCCAGCACAGGGAAGGAACACTATGCCGACACTGCTCATGCGCTAGCTCGCGCATCGCGAGATTACGGCTCTCTTGCTTTGTGACATCGGGGAGCAAGGAGAAGATTCGGAGTATGCGGGGCGGTGCTGGGCTCCTTCACAGTGGGCGAGGCTGGGCTCCGGAAACATTAGTAGCCTCATACACAATAAAAGCACAGAGAGCTATGGGGACTGGGTATTGCGGATGTGCTGGTGGCCATGTCCTCAGCTCTATACCCAAAATCCAGGTGACAGGTTCCCTTTAAAATATTTTTCTCATTTCTTATACTTATTCTTAAGTTCAATTTAGTAATTTATTAGTCACTTCTATTTTCAAGAAAACTGGGTGACCACCAATATGACTTTAGTTATATCTCAGTTAAGGGATGTTATCCAGATTTTCTACACTACCACCTCATTTTTAAAATTGTATTACCAGCCTATATATGATTTTTATCTTTTTTTTTTTCCTGTATGTAATTTTTTTAGGTCACTCCATGTATTCTACTTCCTGTCATGACTCTTTAACTTCCTTCTTAGTTTGGACTTTTAGCACAGCAGACAGCCTAACTTTTTTTTTTTGTCAGACCATTCAGTCCGACCAGAGAGAGAATGGGGGATGAGAGACTCAATTAAAATATAGCACATTAGACATCAATGCTCTTCTGTGGGAATCTTTATCTAAGCCCATTAAGAGAACAGTAGAGCTGTTATACTGTTATCCAAATTCTGCACTTTATTATTTTCCTAACAGATAACATCTTTCACTCACAGCAGCAGTAAACGGACAGTGGTTTACCGGGACAATATTTTAAGGGGTATTCCCATCACATACAATGGGGGCACATCGCAAGGATATGCCCCCATTGTCTGATAGGTGCGGTTCCCACCTCTGGGACCCGCACCTACAAGGAGAACGGAGCGGGGAGAGCTGTGGCTGGAGGACCCCGGGTTTCCTGGGGTTAGTCCACCACCAAGCGTTGCTCAGCACTTCTCCCATACAAGTGAATGGGAGCGCACTGCGCACACGCGGCCCCTGCTCCCATTCATATCTAGCGATATGCCCCCATTGTATGTGATGGCAAAACTCCTTTAATATTTCAGTGGTATAATTCTGCAGAAATTGAAAGGAAAAAAACAAAACAAAAATTCTTTAAAAACTGTTTTCTATAAATATAGGGGGTCATTTAATTTGACTGGCGTTTTTGACGCCGGTCTTAATAACCACTATAGCTGGCGATGGATCCACCAAAGTTATGTAGAGGCCCAGGCCTCTACATAAGTTCGGCACATCCAGCGCTAGTTCTAACTGTAATACAGCTTTCTTGCTAGCTTACATTTAGACCATTTTTTATGCCGAAAACATGTAGAAAATTATGAATGACACGAGCCCGCTTCCCCACCCACTCCATGCCCACTTTTTTACACCCTTTTTATAGGCGTATTTCAGGATAATAAATGACCCCCATAGATTTCACAAAAAATATTCCTTTCTGATGGAAGTGTCCCATTGAATAACTTTAACAAAAGTTATTATAACTGAACAGCTCGATTTATCAAGTTGACAGAATATTTCCTGATATTCTTTTTTCAATTCAGTGTGGATTTATTCTTTAACTGTATATTGGTTGATTTTTAAAGTTAATTAAAGAAATATTTCTGTCATTACATGCCATAATAATTTTAGGAATGATAAAATATTGAAGAATATTTGTGAAGTGGAGAGTTATGACTGTTTCTTACGTAGTACGGTGCCACCTGATGTTCAAAGTGTACAGCTATGTGCACGTCCATCTGCTGAGCTGAGCACTGCTGGTCACACATACTCAGTAGCCAGATTTTAGATAAATGTCTACAGTAAAAAGAGAAAATGTCTATGTACATAACGTTTTGGTTTGATGCATATTACTGATGCTTTTATGTTTTCATTATAGGTAATATACCATACATCATATTATATTAGGCGGTTGCTACTTATGCATTTATTTGATGTACTATTTACCTTTAAGTGTACCTGCAGTTTGAAAAGCCTTTTGATTTGTCTTAGCGACATATCAAAGCTTTTGATCGGCGAGGGTCTGGGTGCTGAGACCCCCGTAATTGTAAGAACTAAGTAGCAAGAAGAGCTCACACAGAGCACTGTCTCTCCTCGTTACAGCAGACGGAATCGACGCTCTATTGAGCCTGTCTCCTGCAGCAAGGAGAAGAGAGACAATGCGCAATCTGATCACTTCTCTCTCCTAGTGATCGGTAGGGGTCTCAGCACTCAGACCCCCACCAATCAAAACTTTTCATATGTTTGCTATGACATTTCGGAAGTTTTTCAAAGACACTTTAAAGGAGCTCCAGAGCCGTAAAATACCCTTTAATCAGCATTGTAAATTAGGTCTAATTTTTACAATATTTTGTATTCAACGTTTATGGCTATAACAGGTGTCACATACTTATGCTGTGTTCTTTTGCTTACTTTTCTTAGATAGATAAAAAGAAGAACTTTGTCAATAAGAGTATGATAATGGGAGAAGTCCTTTGTACAGCTGATATGACAACTGGAGTAAAGGTAAAAGTACGAATAAGTCATAACCTAATATCTGTAATTTCCTTTAATCACTGATGTTGTTACCAAACTGTTATGGCGAAACACATCAGCACTTGTAACTTAGACTTTGTAATGTTATCTACTGATTGACATGTGTGTTATCATTTATTATGAAGCTGTTGAAATATTGGTCATTAAATTGTCTGTTCACCATTTTACACTTAACCCCTTAAGGACCGGGCTCATTTTCACCTTAAGGACCAGGCTCATTTTCACCTTAAGGACCAGGCCATTTTTTGCAAATCTGACCAGTGTCACTTTAAGTGCTCATAACTTTAAAACGCTTTGACTTACCCAGGCCGTTCTGAGATTGTTTTTTCGTCACATATTGTACTTCATGACACTGCTAAAATTGGGTCAAAAAAGTTAATTTTTTTGCATAAAAAAATACAATTTTTACCGTAAATTTTGAAAAATTAGCAAATTTCAAATTTTCAGTTTCTCTACCTCTGTAATACATAGTAATACCCCCAAAAATTGTGATGACTTTACATTCCCCATATGTCTACTTCATGCTTGAATTGTTTTGGGAATGATATTTTATTTTTTGGGGATGTTACAAGGCTTAGAAGTTTAGAAGCAAATTTTGAAATTTTCAGAAATCTTCAAAATCCCACTTTTTATGGACCAGTTCAGGTTTGAAGTCATATTGTGAGGCTTAGATAATAGAAACCTCCCAAAAATGACCCCATTCTAGAAACTACACCCCTCAAGGTATTCAAAACTGTTTTTTCAAACTTTGTTAACCCTTTAGGTGTTCCACAAGAGTTAATGGCAGATGGAGAAACAATTTTGAAATTTATATTTTTTGGAAAATTTTCCAATATAATCAATTTTTTCCAGGAGTAAAACAAGGGTTAACTGCCAAACAACACTCAAAATGGGTTGCCCTGATTCTGTAGTTTGCAAAAACACCCCATATGTGGTCGTAAACTACTGTTTGGCCGAACGGTAGCACATAGAAGGAGGGGAACACCATATGGGTTTTGGAAGGCAGATTTGGCAGGACTGGTTTTGTTTATACCATGTCCCATTTGAAGCCCCCTGTTGCACCCCTAGAATAGAAATTTCAAAAAAGTGACTCCATCTAAGAAAGTACACCCCTCAAGGTATTCAAAACTGGGTTTACAAACTTTGTTAACCCTTTAGGTGTTCCACAAGAGTTAATGGCAGATGGAGAAACAATTTTGAAATTTCTATTTTTTGGAAAATTTTCCAATATAATCAATTTTTTCCAGGAGTAAAACAAGGGTTAACTGCCAAACAACACTCAAAATGGGTTGCCCTGATTCTGTAGTTTGCAAAAACACCCCATATGTGGTCGTAAACTACTGTTTGGCCGAACGGTAGCACATAGAAGGAGGGGAACACCATATGGGTTTTGGAAGGCAGATTTGGTAGGACTGGTTTTGTTTATACCATGTCCCATTTGAAGCCCCCTGTTGCACCCCTAGAATAGAAATTTCAAAAAAGTGACTCCATCTAAGAAAGTACACCCCTCAAGGTATTCAAAACTGGGTTTACAAACTTTGTTAACCCTTTAGGTGTTCCACAAGAGTTAATGGCAGATGGAGAAACAATTTTGAAATTTCTATTTTTTGGAAAATTTTCCAATATAATCAATTTTTTCCAGGAGTAAAACAAGGGTTAACTGCCAAACAACACTCAAAATGGGTTGCCCTGATTCTGTAGTTTGCAAAAACACCCCATATGTGGTCGTAAACTACTGTTTGGCCGAACGGTAGCACATAGAAGGAGGGGAACACCATATGGGTTTTGGAAGGCAGATTTGGCAGGACTGGTTTTGTTTATACCATGTCCCATTTGAAGCCCCCTGTTGCACCCCTAGAATAGAAATTTCAAAAAAGTGACTCCATCTAAGAAAGTACACCCCTCAAGGTATTCAAAACTGGGTTTACAAACTTTGTTAACCCTTTAGGTGTTCCACAAGAGTTAATGGCAGATGGAGAAACAATTTTGAAATTTCTATTTTTTGGAAAATTTTCCAATATAATCAATTTTTTCCAGGAGTAAAACAAGGGTTAACTGCCAAACAACACTCAAAATGGGTTGCCCTGATTCTGTAGTTTGCAAAAACACCCCATATGTGGTCGTAAACTACTGTTTGGCCGAACGGTAGCACATAGAAGGAGGGGAACACCATATGGGTTTTGGAAGGCAGATTTGGCAGGACTGGTTTTGTTTATACCATGTCCCATTTGAAGCCCCCTGTTGCACCCCTAGAATAGAAATTTCAAAAAAGTGACTCCATCTAAGAAAGTACACCCCTCAAGGTATTCAAAACTGGGTTTACAAACTTTGTTAACCCTTTAGGTGTTCCACAAGAGTTAATGGCAGATGGAGAAACAATTTTGAAATTTATATTTTTTGGAAAATTTTCCAATATAATCAATTTTTTCCAGGAGTAAAACAAGGGTTAACTGCCAAACAACACTCAAAATGGGTTGCCCTGATTCTGTAGTTTTCATAAACACCCCATATGTGGTTGTAAACTACTGTTTGGCCGAACGGTAGCACATAGAAGGAGGGGAACACCATATGGGTTTTGGAAGGCAGATTTGGCAGGACTGGTTTTGTTTATACCATGTCCCATTTGAAGCCCCCTGTTGCACCCCTAGAATAGAAATTTCAAAAAAGTGACTCCATCTAAGAAAGTACACCCCTCAAGGTATTCAAAACTGGGTTTACAAACTTTGTTAACCCTTTAGGTGTTCCACAAGAGTTAATGGCAGATGGAGAAACAATTTTGAAATTTCTATTTTTTGGAAAATTTTCCAATATAATCAATTTTTTCCAGGAGTAAAACAAGGGTTAACTGCCAAACAACACTCAAAATGGGTTGCCCTGATTCTGTAGTTTGCAAAAACACCCCATATGTGGTCGTAAACTACTGTTTGGCCGAACGGTAGCACATAGAAGGAGGGGAACACCATATGGGTTTTGGAAGGCAGATTTGGCAGGACTGGTTTTGTTTATACCATGTCCCATTTGAAGCCCCCTGTTGCACCCCTAGAATAGAAATTTCAAAAAAGTGACTCCATCTAAGAAAGTACACCCCTCAAGGTATTCAAAACTGGGTTTACAAACTTTGTTAACCCTTTAGGTGTTCCACAAGAGTTAATGGCAGATGGAGAAACAATTTTGAAATTTCTATTTTTTGGAAAATTTTCCAATATAATCAATTTTTTCCAGGAGTAAAACAAGGGTTAACTGCCAAACAACACTCAAAATGGGTTGCCCTGATTCTGTAGTTTGCAAAAACACCCCATATGTGGTCGTAAACTACTATTTGGCTAAACGGCAGGACATAGAAGAAGGGGAACGTCATTTTTGGAAGGCAGATTTTGCTGGACTGGTTTATTGACACCATGTACCCTTTCAAGCCCCCTGATGCACCCCTAGAGTAGAAACTCCATAAAAGTGACCCCATCTAGGAAACTACGGGATAAGGTGGTTGTTGTTTTGGGACTATTTTTGGGGTAAATTTGATTTTTGGTTGCTCTATATTAGTCTTTTTTGAGGCAATGTAACAAAAAAATGTAATTCTAAAATTGTTTCTACATTCACTATTTGGTTTTGTGGAACACCTAAAGGGTTAACATAGTTTGTAAAGTAACTTTTGAATACCTTGAGGGGTGTAGTTTCTTAGATGGGGTCACTTTTTTGGAGTTTCTAGTCTAGGCTACATCAGGGGGGGCTTCTAATGGGACATGGTGTCAAAAAAAAAACTGTCCATCAAAATCTGCCTTCCAGAAACCATATGGAGTTCCCTTCGTTCTATGCCCTGCCGTGCGGCTATATAGCCATTTACGACCACATATGGGGTGTTTCTGCAAACTACAGAATCGGGGCAATAAATATTTAGTTTTGTTTGGCTGTTAACCCTTGCTTTATTACCGGCAAAATGGATTCAAATTGAAATTTTGCCCAAAAATTGGTGTTTTGGCACAGTTTTTATTTTATATTTTTAACACCGTTCATCCGAGACGTTTGGTCAAAAGTTATTTTTATAGCGACGACTTTTACGCACGCGACGATGCCCAATATGTATGGCTCTCAGACTTTGGAGACACTAAGCAGGCATCCTAAAACTGCGGCCCTCCAGATATTGTAAAACTACAATTCCCACCATGCCCTGCTGATGGCTGTAGGTTGTCTGGGCATGCTGGGAGTTATAGTTTTACAACATCTGGAGGGCCGCAGTTTGAGGATGCCTGCTCTAAAACTAATATTTTTTGGGGAAAGAAAAATTGTTTCCGTGTCTCCAAAGTCTGAGAGCCATAGTGTTTTATGTTCTCTAGTGGACTGTTGAGGATTATAAAAATTTAGTACTCCATGGAAGTGTGATACTCCCTGAAGCAATTGATAATGCAGAGGCCCGGATGATCGGGGCAAGTGTCACATTGAGTAGTGGTGTCCTTCCGTATCCCCCTCTTGTGACACACTCTGCACTTTTTTTGGGTTCGTCCCTTCTTTCCAGTATGGGGGACCACACCTGGAAAGTGTTGGCCAGGGACGATCCGGGCGCCTCCAATTCCCGAGGTACTCCGGCCTGCTCTTTCCCGGTCCGAAAAGATCAGGTCTTTGAGGACTGCCTCATAGAACTGGAGGAATGTCCCTGTGCTGCCAGCGCTTCGGGATAGTACAAAAGAGTTGTACATGGCAACCTGTACCAAGTAGACCGCAACTTTTTTGTACCATGCCCGGGTTTTGCGCATGGCGTTATATGGCGTGAGGACTTGATCAGAGAGATCAACTCCTCCCATATACCGATTGTAGTCGACGATACAATCGGGCTTGAGGACCGTTGCCGCGGTACCTCGCACAGGGACAGGGGTGGTGCCGTTACCGTGGATTGTGGACAGCATAAGGACATCCCTCTTGTCCTTATACCTGACCAGCAACAGGTTTCCACTGGTAAGGGCACGGGTCTCACCCCTGGGGATAGGTACCTGGAGGGGGTAGGCAGGGAGGCCGCGTTGATTTTTCCGCACGGTCCCACAAGCGAACGTGGATCTGGCGGCAAGGGACCTGAACAAGGGAATGCTGGTATAAAAGTTATCCACGTACAAGTGGTAACCATTATCCAGCAGTGGGTACATAAGGTCCCACACGAGTTTCCCGCTAACACCCAGAGTGGGGGGACATTCTGGGGGTTCAATACGGGAATCTCGCCCCTCGTACACACGAAATTTGTAAGTGTACCCTGAGGCACTCTCACAAATTTTGTATAGCTTCACGCCATACCTCGCCCGCTTTGTGGGAATGTATTGGCGGAAACTGAGTCTCCCCTTGAACGCAACGAGAGACTCATCAACCGCGACCTCCCTTCCAGGTACGTAGGCCTGCTGAAATGTGGCCCCAAAGTGATCGATGACCGGCCGTATCTTATACAGCCGGTCATAGGCAGGATCACTTCGGGGGGGACATGCTGCATTATCGGAATAATGCAGACATTTCCGGATGGCCTCAAACCGGTGACGTATCATGACCATACTGTACAGTGGGGTCTGGTATAGGACGTCCCCACTCCAGTATTGCCTGACACTGGGTTTTTGGACTAGACCCATATGCAGCACGAGGCCCCAAAATGTCCTCATTTCGGCTGCACTGACCGGCGTCCAGCCACCGGGTCTAGCCAAAACTGAGCCTGGGTTTTGAGCGACGAACTGTTGGGCGTACAGATTCGTCTGCTCCACCATCAAATTCACCAGTGAGTTACTGAAAAAAAAACTAAAATAGTCTATTTCAGTAAACCCCACTGTGGGAATCTGGATTCCAGGATTGCCAGCAAAATCCGGAATCTCAGGCTCAAAGTCCACTGGGGGACACCAGCTAAGTTCATCGGCAGGGGGCTCCGGTGGACTTATTTGGTGGACCGGGAAACCAGTACGAACCCCAGGGCGGCTCGTACTAGGGTGGGCCACAGGATCCCTAGCATGTGGGGCCCCTGGCTCCGCCTGGCGGCGTCTCCGCCGCCTTGGTGGCTCATCGTCATCAGATGATGATGAGGAGGATGCGGATGACAAAAGGAATGTGGGGTCATCCTCATCCTCACTGGGGCTCTCAGAGTCGGAGGCAATCTGGGCGTATGCCTCCTCGGCCGAGAACATCCGGTGGGCCATGGGTGTGTGTGCGTGTAGGTGTGCGTGTGTGGCAAACTTTATTATATGTGCGTGTGTGTGGGGGCAACGGGTGTTCGCGTACTAAAAAGTCCAGGCAAAAAAATGGGCAAGTGTTAGAAAAAAAAAAAGTTAAAACTTGCTGATCAGCGGTACAACGCTGATCAGCGGTCGGTGGGGTGGTGGGGCGGGCGATGCGCTAACAGTGGACGGACGCTAAAAAGTGCCGGCCAGTCAGCGCACGCAGAAAAAAAAAAGTGGTGGTGAGTGGGGGGTGGGGGGTGCTGGTGGGGGGTGGGTGGGGGGGGGAGGCAGGTGGGGGGGGGAAGTGGCTGGTGGGGGGTGGGTGGGGGGGCAAGTGGCAGGAGGGGTCTGGGTTAGGGTTAGATGGAAGTTTGGAAGTTTGGAATAAAAGTACTTTTTTTTTTTTTTTTCTAACTTACTTTTCCCTTCTTTCCCTGCCTAACGGTGCCTCTCCCTCACTGACCCTAACCTACCTGGGTGGCGATGGGTGCAGGAGGGTGATGGATTCCGATTAGGGGGACACAGGAGCTGGTGCTGGACGATGCTGCACGGTCAGGGTGCTGGACAGGAAGAGGAGGGGAGAGAGGAGCGCAGGAAGTTTGAATCTCGCGCCTCTCTCCCCTGCACCAATCAGCACCCTGGACAGCGGCATTCAGCACCAGGGCCAGCACCGCCTCTCCAAATCCTCGGACTGCGATAGGTGGTGTATAATTACGCCACCGATCGCAGTCTTTTTCCGGTTCATCGGGTCACAGGACACCCGAATGGACCGGAAACGCAGAAAACCGCAGGTCTGAATTGACCTGCGGTTTTCTGCGATCGCCGATACGGGGGGGTCAAATGACCCCCCCCTGCATTGTTACGGGATGCCGGCTGAATGATTTCAGCCGAAATCCCGTTCCGATTAACCCCTGCGGCGCCGGAGTTCCGATTTTAAGTCAGGACGTACCGGTACGTCCTCGGTCCTTAAGGACTCGGGAAATAGGGCGTACCGGTACGTCCTAGGTCCTTAAGGACTCGGGAAATAGGGCGTACCGGTACGTCCTAGGTCCTTAAGGGGTTAAAGAGCTATTCCTATTTGGCCAACGGACGGTAATTTGTGTGCAGCTGCAGCCATTCTCTAGCCTCAGTGGTAATGTATACCCAAGCAGCACCTGGCCAACCAGTACCTTGCTGCTTTGAGACACATCACCACTAAGGCCATTTATTATCCACAACGGTGCACACGACCCTGTCCAGATGTGTAGAGGCCTGGGACCGGAAGTATCCCTGAGAGGAGCCTCTGTGCTGGAACCAAGCACGGTTAGCAGGCTTATGGATTTCTTTGTTTAGGTACATCGCAGTACTGGGCAAATGCAAAAAGTTATCTAAGGGCAGTTTCATACGAGCATATTCACTTCGGGAAACGCACTTCGTGTGGGAAATTCTTTCCCAGACTGAACTTTAATCTATGCCAGCTAGGAATTGGCGTAGGCTTTCGACATTACTTGCATCAGGAAACTGGCATATGTAATGGTAAATGACAAGCCACTTAGCCCCCCCCCCCCCCCCCCCTCCCATCCATGCCCCTCTCACAAGTATTTGCGACTTTTTGATGTTACAATTCTGGTGCAGTTGGTATGATAAAACCTCCCCTAATGCCCCAAGAAAGATTGGCCTTCATTCAATGTCATTGACCATTGTCAATGACATTGGAATAATGTAGAATAAAATACAGTCAGGTCCATAAATATTGGGACATTGACACAATTCTAAAATTTTTGGCTCTATACACCACCAAAATGGATATAAAACGAAACGAACAAGATGTGCTTTACCTGCAAACTGTCAGCTGTAATTTGAGGGTATTTACGTCCAAATCAGGTGAACAGTGCAGGGATTACAACAGTTTGCATATGTGCCTACCACTTGTTACTTGACCAAAAGTAATGGGACATAATAATAATCATAAATCAAACTTTCAGTTTTTAATACTTGGTTGCAAATCCTTTGCAGTCAATCACAGCCTGAAGTCTGGAACGCATAGTCATCACCAGACGCTGGGTTTTATCCCTGGTGATGCTCTGCCAGGCCTCTACTGCAACTGTCTTCAGTTTCTGCTTGTTCTTGGGGCATTTTCCCTTCAGTTTTGTCTTCAGCAAGTGAAATGCATGCTCAATCGGATTCAGGTCAGGTGATTGACTTGGCTATTGCATAACATTCCACTTCTTTTTCTTAAAAAACTCTTTGGTTGCTTTTGCAGTATGCTTTGGGCCATTGTCCATCTGTACTGTGAAGCGCCGTCCAATGAGTTCTGAAGCATTTGGCTGAATATGAGCAGATAATATTGTTCGAAACACTTCAGAATTCATCCTGCTGCTTTTGTCAGCAGTCACCTCATTAATAAATACAAGAGAACCAGTTCCATTGGCAGCCATACATGCCCACGCCATGACACTACCACCCCCATGCTTCACTGATGAGGTGGTATGCTTAGGATCATGAGCAGTTCCTTTCCTTCTCCATACTCTTCTCTTCCCATCACTCTGCTACAAGTTGATCTTGGTCTCATCTGTCCATAGGATGTTGTTCCAGAACTGTGAAGGCTTTTTTAGATGTTGTTTGACAAACTCTAATCTGTCCTTCCTGTTTTTGAGGCTCACCAATGGTTTACATCTTGTGGTGAACCCTCTGTATTCGCTCTGGTGAAGTCTTCTCTTGATTGTTGACTTTGACACACATGCACCTACCTCCTGGAGAGTGTTCTTTTTCTGGCCAACTGTTGTGAAGGGTGTTTTCTTCACCAGAGAAAGAATTCTTCGGTCATCCACCACAGTTGTTTTCCGTGGTCTTCCCGGTCTTTTGGTGTTGCTGAGCTCACCGGTGCGTTCCTTTTTTTAAGAATGTTCCAAACAGTTGTTTTGGCCAGGCCTAATGTTTTTGCTATCTCTCTGATGGGTTTGTTTTGTTTTTTCAGCCTAATGATGGCTTGCTTCACTGATAGTGACAGCTCTTTGGATCTCATCTTGAGAGTTGACAGCAACACATTCCAAATGCAAATAGCACACTTGAAATGAACTCTGGACCTTTTTATCTGCTCATTGTAATTGGGATAATGAGGGAATAACACACACCTGGCCATGGAACAGCTGAGAAGCCAATTGTCCCATTACTTTTGGTCCCTTAACAAGTGGGAGTCACATATGCAAACTGTTGTAATTCCAACACCGTTCACCTGATTTGGATGTAAATACCCTCAAATTAAAGCTGACAGTCTGCAGGTAAAGCACATCATCTTCGTTTCATTTCAAACCCATTGTGGTGGTGTATAGAACCAAAAATGTTACAATTGTGTTGATGTCCCAATATTTATGGACCTGACTGTATATATGGCTGCAAAACAATCGTTCACTAGATAGATGGTATTTCTTTCAACACATCATCCTACTTCTGTCTAATGTGTATGGCCTCCTTTAGAAACATGTTGGATTACTGATTTGGAATGATAGCTGCAGTAATCAGAGTCAATCAAGGTTATCTGTAGCAGGCTACAATTTATCTGTTGGTCTCTTGCACAGGTGGGGGCCCCAAAAGACACATGGGGGAGTTTTATCAAGACTGGTGCAAAGGGAAACTGACTTGGTTGCCCACAGCAGCCAATCAGATTGATCCATTTAGTCTCCAAAAGAGCTCTAAAAATTAAAAAGGTTGAATGTGATTGGCTGCTATCGGTAACTAAACCAGTTTTTCCTTTGCACCAGTTTTGATTAATTCCCCCTGTCTTAAATCTTCATTAACTACTGACTACTGACTCTCTCAGCCGCCAAGAACAGTTCTAAGTCTTGGAGATAGTGCTACTACTAACCCCCCTCCCCCCAAGTTGTCAGCCAGTGAACCAGTAGTATAGTGTAAATAAGTCACCTCCACAATCACTGATAGAAACGACTGATATGTGAATAAGGCCTTAGTTCTGCTTCCTCAGGAAGCTATAAACTGGAGATTGAAGATGAGTCTAGACTATTTCTTAGAAACATGTTGGAATGAATGGAAAAAAATCCTGGACAACCTCAACCCCTCTAATAAAATTATCTGACTGTTACTTTCACATTGTACATTTTATCTTACTTTTTACTCTATGGGAAAAAAAAGTTTAAAAGAGTCAGTGAATAGGATGTCGGTGTGTAGTCCCAGTCTAATAATTGACTTGCACTGGCAAAATGTGCACTGTGATAGATATCCATTTTAGTGAAAAATTCAATGGTTTGAAATGACAGTGTTTGCTTTTTTTGTATTTTAGTGTGGAGTCATCTGCTGGTTGTTCGGGGGAGCAGTGATTAACCTGGGCAGCCCAAAACACATCCAGAAATGGTTTCTTCCATTAAAGGTATGCACGTCTGTAAAGAGTAGTGCTAGTGAAGAGCTAAAAATCACTGTTTGACTAAAGTATTTGGGGATTTAAAGGGAATATTCCACCAGGAAATTCACTGATAAACCAGGCAAAACAGTTTTTCGGCGTTAAAAAGCCATAATCACTGTGTTTGCGACTTTTTAAGCGCCACTTATGCAAAAAAAATTGCGCTAATGGTGTTCCTCCACTGCTCTTGATACTTTCCTAAAAATGGGGCGTGTGCCAGAGGCCCTGGCGTATTTATCTTATTTTATTCCAGCTTTCTGGAGTAAAAGAAGACATAGATTTCATAGTTAGAGTTTCCTAAACTGGCATAGATTTCAGTTTATGACAAACTGTGAGCCTTGTCATAATCTTAGGAGCAACCTTTGGCAGCGGACAGGCATATCGTAGACCGACCTAGAACGCTAGTCTTTGATAAATTTCCCCACTGCCTTTTAGGGCTAGATGAGCTGAACGTAATGGTATCTTTCAATTTGTGATCTGTTGCATCATTCTGGAAAAAAGTAATTTTAATCCATATGGAAATAAGCAGTTAACTGCACCGAGGGCAGGTCCAAGTCACTCCTTGTTCAGGTGAACCTGGGCCTGTCTGTCACAGTGTAGGGGGAGGGGAGGAACACCAGAATGACAACAGAAGGAAAATGACCAGGAACTAGGCCTCAAGGCTAGGGAAAGGGAAATGGAGACCACCTAGGGAAACCCTGAACCTAGCCCTGACTCCTGTCAGTATGAATAGACCCTGAAGGTGGGTATATTTATACACCGGAAACCTAGGCCCTAGTAACCCTGAAAATCCCTGGGATTAGTGACAGGGTCTGAGACTACTGGTTCCTTCCCAGATGAACGAACCAGCGTCTCCCTGAGGCCTAGTAAACAACAAGCAAATGGGAGCAACAAAATGCCAAGAGAAGTACACTTCTCTTCAATAGAAAATGGATGAGCAGGAACTTGGATGAGGACCACACACCAGCTCTTCCAACTCCAGGCAGAGAATATCAACCGCATGGTATGAAGTGTGAGTCCAGACTAAATATAGGAGCAGTAATGACCACAAGCTACACCTGAGACAAGAGGTATGGTCATTACCAACAACAATACTGCAACAAGTGAAAACGCAACAAGTGAAAACAGATTATCTAACAGCCTAACGTGCAGCCAGTCTCTCAGATCTTCTAACCTCTGTCACTGGAGGGACAGTGACACTGTCAATCAGGAAGAAGAGGGAGGGACTGGAATGTGCAAGGATTGGTTTGGACATGCCCTTAACTGCTCATTTGCATAGGATCAAAAGAATGAAACAATGGATCACTAAATGAAAGATTACTACATTCATCTGAGCTAACCCTACAAGGCATTGTGCCTGGCTTAATAGGTAATAGGGGATTTCCTTTTACAATAACGTATCCCCTATCTACGGAACTCCAAGCTCTTGTCAATATCTGGCAGTCCCATAAAATTGAATTAAGCAACAGCTTGCAGTTATGGTGGCGTTCCGTGCCCCCACCGTCTTGCTATTCTGGGTGGGCATGGATGCCACATCAGTTACCTAGCCCCTGTGCGGCTGCAGGGCCAATCTCTGCCAGCCAATAGCTGGACATCTAAGAGTATTTAAGGTGTCTTAACCAAAGGAGAGGTGCCTCAGCTTTAGGTTGCTAGCTTGCTAGTTTACCAGGGAAGGTTTGCTTTCCCTCTCTTTGCTTTTGTACCAAACTTTTGCCTGTTTATCGACTCTGACCCCGCCCTGACCATAACCCAGGGCTTGACAAATTTCCTTGGAATCTAGGAGCCAGCTAAAAAAGTTAGGAGCCAGGCGGAGCCGCGTCATAAAGCCCGTAGTAGGTGCCCCCATAGTGCCCCGCCCCCCCAATAATGCTGTATACCATATTACATATACCGCCGCTCCGTCCCCGGACCCTATTGACTATAATGAGGACGGGGGTGGAGCTCCGGCGCAGCATGGCAGTTCGCGGTGAGAGGCCGCCGGACTAAAAAGTTGGACATGCAGTACTTTTAGTCCGGCGGCCTTTTACCATGCACTGCCGTGCTGCGCCAGAGCTCTGCCCCCATTATAGTCAATGGGGACAGAGCTGCGGTCCGGCGAAACAGCGGAAGGACGGATCCGACAGGGTGAACAGCCTGCCAGATCCATCCTGCCGCAAGTGTGAAAGTAGCCTTAGTTCTATAGCTACTGAATGAGACAGAAGAAGGGATGCCTTTAACATATAGATCTCCTTGAGAAGCCAATTTGATCCTAAAGGGTTAATTCAAACTGTAATCTAAACTGTGTCCTGTCACTTCTCTCATCTCTCTGCTCCTGTCCCTTAATCTTATCACTGCTGCAAAAGCATCAGCACAGCCTCAGTGTAAACTGTTCTAGACTCTGACTGACTGTTCTTTTAACTCAAAGAATCGAATGAGTCACTGACTAATCGGATCTTTAGATTCTTTTAACCTGTGACTCATGATTCTTTCTTACTTAGACTCCCTCCTGTACTTGTGTTAGTGACCCAGAGCCGCTAGTGCTTGCCTTGCCTCAGCTCTGATTGGTTGGTGGGCGGGGAGGGGAGGGGCTGGCAGAAGCAGCTTCCACTCTAGGATCAGATTACACTCCTCCCGAGTCCCTCCCCTCCCTGCTGCCAGCGTCTCACTCTCTGTGTGCGCTGTGATGGAGCTGACTCAGACTGAGGAGCTGTTTCACACGGTGCTGCCTCCGGACAGAACAGCAGCTCCGCACCCATCGCCCGGGCACCTTTAAAAATGGGCTGACAAATACCCAAGCGCCAGGACTAAATTCCTGGTCGCCATGGCGACCTGGCGCCTGGGATTTGTCGAGCCCTGCCATAACCTGTTTGCCGTATTGATCTATTGCCGCCTCCCCTAACCTTGGACTTGTTTTAGGGATTTGCATGGACTGTGCCTGCCCCGACCTCTGCCTGCTTCCTGACCACGAGTATTGCCTGATCCTTCGGTGCTTCACACCAGTGTCTTTGACACCTGTGTGTTTGCCGCTAACTACTCCAGGACAATTCCAAGAAGTAGCTGCATGTTGGCTCCCCTGCAGTGAAACCCAGATCCCTGTATATGCAGTGGATATAAAAAGTCTACACACCCCTGTTAAAATGTCAGGTTTTTGTGATAAGAACAAAGATAAATCATTTCAGTACTTTTTCCACCTTCAGGGTCTATTCACACGTCTGTGTGTGTGGATCCGCAAAACACGCACATCGCCGGCACTTAATAGAAAATGCCTTTTCTTGTCCGCAATTGCGGACAAGAATAGGACATGTTCTATATTTTTTGGGATCGGAATTGCGGACCCGGAAGTGCGGATCCGCAATTCCGTATCCGGGCAGCACATCGTGCTGCCCCATAGAAATGAATGGGTCCGCAGTTCCGTTCCGCAAAAATCGGAACGAAATTGTGGACGTGTGAATGGACCCTTAATGTGACATATAAACTGTACAACTCAATTGAAAAACAAACTGAAATCCTTTAGGTAGAGGGAAGAAAAAATAAAAAATAAAATAATTTGGATGCATAAGTGTGCATACCCTTAAACTAATACTTTGTTGAAGCACCTTTTGATTTTATTACAGCACTCAGTCTTTTTGGGTATGAGTCTATCAGCATGACAGATTTTGTAATGACCGGCGTCACGCAAAGGGAGGGAAGTGGGAAGGCCCTGTCCAAGGGAGAGGGAAAGGTGGTGACCCCTGACTCACCTTGCGGCTGGCACCTGACTGCCCTGACGTCCCTAGACGGGTTCCTCACCCGTACGCCGATCACGTGCCTAAACCCTGGCTTTCCCTAAGATGAGCCCTGTGTAGTGAACGGGGCGGTGGGATCAATAGTCCGCACCACTGACACTAAAGGAAAACACCAAGGAGAGGATAGACAATACAGACAAAACATATAATCCCAGGTGGGCGACAACAGCAAACCACCAAGGCCCACAGGGATCCGGAGGGTAACACTCTGGAACAACAACCAGGGAACACAGTTACACAGCTCCAGTAGGTCAGTATAGAAGTCCAGGCAGGAAGCTCTATATCTGGCAACCAGAGAAGTGTGAGAGGGGAATATAAGGAGGTTGAGAGTGCTGGACAAGAAACAGCTGAGGAGAAGGAGCTACGGATCCCTGAGTGAGCCAAAAAGGGTTGCAAGGCAAACCCAGAAAGCTACCATAAAGAAACAGCACTATGTTTCTACATAGAGCGCGCAGCCACCCGCTGCGACTTCCTGACCCCGGGTATAACGGAGTCAGGCGTGGCTCTTGACACCCTCGTGACAGATTTTGACTTGGCAAGATTTGCCCACTCTTCATTGCAAAAACACTCCAAATCTGTCAGATTGCGAGGGCATCTCCTGTGCACAGCCCTCTTCAGATCACCCCACAGATTTTCAATCGGATTCAGGTCTGGGCTCTGGCTGGGCCATTCCAAAACTTTAATTTTCTTATGGTGAAGCCAATCCTTTGTTGATTTGGATGTATGCTTTGGGTTGTTGTCATGCTGAAAGATAAAGTTCCCTTTCATGTTCAGCTTTCTAGCAGAAGCCTGGAGGTTTTGTGCCAATATTGACTGGTATTTGGAACTTTTCATAATTCCCTCTAGCTTAACTAAGGCCCCAGTTCCAGCTGAAGAAAAACAGACCCAAAGCATGATGCTGCCACCACCATGCTTCACTGTGGGTATGGTGTTCTTTTGGTGATGTGCAGTGTTGTTTTTGCGCCAAACATATCTTTTGGAATTATGGCTAAAAAGTTAAACCTTGGTTTTATCAGACCATAACACCTTTTCCCACATGCTTTTGGGAGACTTCAGATGTATTTTTGAAAAATGTAGCCTGGCTTGGATGTTTTTTTTTGTAAGAAAAGGCTTTTGTCTTGCCACTCTACCCCATAGTCCAGACATATGAAGAATTCGGGAGATTGTTGTCACATGTACCACACAGCCAGTACTTGCCAGATATTCCTGCAGCTCCTTTAATGGTGCTGTAGGCCTCTTGGTAGCCTCCCAGACCAGTTTTCTTCTCGTCTTTTCATCAATTTTGGAGGGGCGTTCAGTTCTTGATAATGTCACTGTTGTGCCATATTTTCTCCACTTGATGATGACTGTCTTCACTGTGTTCCATGGTATATCTAATGCCTTGGAAATTATTTTGTACCCTTCTTCTGACTGATACCTTTTAACAATGAGATCCCTCTGATGCTTTGGAAGCTCTTTGTGGACCATGGCTTTTGCTGTGAGATGCGACTAAGAAAATTTCAGGAAAGACCAACTAGAGCAGCAGAACTTTATTTGGGGTTAATCAGAGGCACTTTAAATGATGGCAGGTGTATGCTGACTCCTATTTAACATGATTTTGAATGTGATTGCTTAATTCTGTACACAGCTACATCCCCAGTTATACGAGGGTGTGCACACTTATGCAACCACATTATTTTAGTTTTTTTTTCCTTCCCTCCACCTAAAAGATTTCAGTTTGTTTTTCAATTGAGTGGTACAGTTTATAGGTCACATTAAAGGTGGAGAAAGTTCTGAAATGATTTATCTTTCTCTCATTTTTTTACATCACAGAAACCTGACATTTTAACAGGGGTGTGTAGACTTTTCATATCCACTGTAGGTTAAAGGGTGAAAACCATGGGACCGCCAGGAAAACACCCATAGATCTAGCCCAAAGTCAAACTAGTTAGTTGGTACAGTGGATCTACATCCATTGTCAGTTACATTTGCACGCATGTTCAACCATTCTAGTGATTGGTGGAGCACCATCATGCGGACTCCTGCCGTTTAGACACAAGTTGTTGTAATGGGATAACCTGTTAGTTTTTACCTCCTTAACGACATAACAGGTGTTGAGGAAACTAGTTCAAGCATCCCCATGTTGGCTATACCTGAAAATAATGAATTTGTATTTACTTACACGCTGTATGCATACCACCAAGTGTCCATTGGGTTTTGAGTTGTTGGTGGCACCCACTGCCAAACCCATCCTATCCATTCTAAATTGAAGTTTCTTGAAATGGACATCAGATGACAAAGGAGATATCAGGACATTTTACACATAATGTAACGACAGACACTTGGTGATTCATTTTCATGTGGTATGTGAGTAAATAGCCTCAATATTCACACTGTCATTTCTACGTTACATCAGGATTTCAAGCTTTAAAATCAAAATCAAACTAAAATCTCTTTTACATAGTTCCCATCGTTTACAGTCACTTATAAACACTGGCCACTAGGTGGCAGTTAATGCATAATAGATCTCTTGACTAAAGGCTTGTTCATGAAGTTTTGTTATTTTAGTAAATTTACTTGAATTGGGGCCAGAATTTTCCAAGATGACCTTGTGTATAGTTAAAATTTTCTACTGTACAAAAACAAAGACTCAGCAAAACTACACTTCACCTCACGACCCTGAGTGTGAGCAACTAAGAATACATGTCCTGCCCGGTGTATCAATAGGTTTGAATTTTTACAACCTGAAATATAAGTTTAGGTGCAAAATACATGGAACTAAATAACTAATTTAGAGTTTTTTATTTTAACTGCTTTAGCCTGTCTTGCATATGTAAAAAACCCTCTGCTCCCTGTGATAACACTTCCTCTCCCATGCTCCAATAATGCAGTGTTGTCATAGTTAAAATTACAAAACGTAAAAAATCCTAACCACCAATAATTGGCCAGTATAAGCGCCTTTACTGATCAACTTCGTTGTCCACTTAGTACGATCCATTAAAGGAAATCAGTAGTACATACAATAGCAGGAAAGGTGTAAAACTCCATCTGTCAATATTGGAAGCTGTAACTGTCACATGGAAAAGTCGGTCCTTATTTAAAAGTTGCCAGCGATTATGTGCAGTGACTGGATGTGACCCCACTGCAGCCAATTAATGACCTCAGAAGCCATACCTCATACTACTGGCATAACCACTCTCCGTGGCTAGTGAGACATAGTCTAAAGTGCTATCTATAAATTAAATGCTTTGTGTGGGTTCTCATCACATTTTATGCCTCCGTTTGACGTATACATTACAAAAAAGGATACAAAAACGCTTTTTTTTTTACAGTGGAACTCTATGGGGAACGGATGCCACTGTATGGCATCAGTATGAGGCATCCGTTTAACGTATGCTTTTTTGGTATATGTTAAAAAGATGGGAAAAATTTAAACCTTGCCTTAAAAGGGTTATCCCAGGAATTAAAAAAAAAAAAACTTGAGTAATGCTTATTATTTTAACTACTGTATATCAGTGCAAAAAAATCTCTCCAGTGTAATTTTCACCCTTTTAGCCTCTTTACTTACCTCTCTGCAGCTGTGTCTCTTCAGTTTCTGTGGACAGACAGCAGCTCATCACCGGCAATAAATGCATTGCAGTCATCTCTTATTAACCTCTTCTCCTGTCTTCCTCACACACCGCTCCAGTCATCCCACTAATAAATAGCACTGGGGTATGCAGTTCACTTTCCCCCCTACACAGTCTAGAGAGATATAGTTTATTATTACTATGAATTTTGAAGTAGGACAAATGAGTGGAAGGGGCCTCTGCCTTTTCTCTGTGAGATCACTACACTAGTAGTGAGAGGAGGAAGGGAGCAGGAAAGCTTAATTCAGAACTTTGGCCACGGGGCGTGGCCTGAGAGTGCATGGAGTAGGTCGCACCGCACTGAGCTCCTGCAGACATCCTGATTTTAGAGTGGTAGCAACCCCTTATATCGCAGATCCTTGCCTACCTGGTGGTTGAGAGGAGACAGGAGAGTGCGGTGCTGATCTTTTGAGTCCCGACATGCCTAGAAAGTCCGGTAAAGGGCCGCGCTGTGACAGGCCAGAGGAGAGTCGGCATGGCGCCGAGGAAGAAGAGGGGCCGGCCTTACAGCCCAAGACGAGACAGACGGCTGCCGCAAAGCTGAGCAGGTTTGCTCGCACGGAGAGTGCTGGGGGAGACTGGGCTGAGGAGAAGGAGATGGACGCTCAGGTTTCCTCTGGACAAGAGGATGAATCCACCGACGGGGAGTCCCTGGACGCGGTAAATTGGCCGCCATTAACCCCTGCACGGCCGGCAAAAGACGCGGTAGGCCCTAAAGTTGTGGATGGAGCAGAGCCTACTCTAAAAGATATTATGGCCGCTGTGGCCAGTTGTAACAGCACACTGAAGGTGCTTACAGTACAGGTTGGCAGTCTGAGGTCAGACGTGTCTTTAATTAGGCATGACTTACATAAAATCACAGAACGCACCTCTGAATTGGAGAAGAGGGTGTCCACTATTGAGGACGTTATCCAGCCTATGCAAATGGCGGCAAAATCATCTGCTAAAGATATAGCGGCGTTATACGCCAAAACAGATGACCTGGAGAACAGGTCCAGAAGGAATAACCTGCGGATTGTGGGTGTGCCAGAGAAGACGGAGGGGGATAATGCCACCGAATTTGTGGAAAAATGGCTGCACCAATTATTTCATGAAAAAGGTCTATCCTCATTATATGCGGTGGAGCGGGCGCACAGAGTCCCCATGCGGCCGCTTCCGCCTGGCAGACCTCCCCGTCCCATACTGGCGAAGATACTCCATTTTAAAGACCGGGACACTATCCTGCGACAATCTAGGGACAATGAGGAGATGGTCCTGAATGGGGTGAAAGTATCCATATTTCCGGATTATTCCAACGAAGTGCAGCGGAGGAGAAGCAGATTTATGGATATAAAGAAAAGGCTGAGAGCTTTACAAGTCCAGTACGCTATGCTGTTTCCTGCTAAACTGCGTGTGGTGGCATTGGGATCCACCAGATTTTTTGAAGATCCGGAGGAGGCGACGCAGTGGCTGGACGTCCACGAGCGACAATTGAGAAGTGGGGCCCTGGACACTTGAAGGAGGCAGATATACGTTTCTTATGTTCAAGTTATATATGCATTTACACTCTAGGATTGCTTTAAATGTTGCACCAGTTAGGGAGTGTATTATGTAATGCTACCAAATGGTAGTTCCTGAGGAGGGAGCAGGCGGTAATGATAGTAAAATGTATTTCTCAGTTGTGGGGAGGATTCTCTACCTGAGGAAAAGTGTTATAAATTGTTATGCTTATTGTAGGTTGAAGGGCATGTTGCTCTCGGATTGCCTTGTTTTAATGTGGGAAGTGGATAAGGAAGGGAAAGGTTTCCCCAGCTACAGTAACCTGAGTACGAGAGGGAGGGAGGGGGGTGGGGGGGTAGGGAAAAGGTTGGGGGGGAAGGTTAGGGTCTTGAACTATGAGCGAGTGTTATCTGAATGGGGTGTGAGATTCAAATATGGTTTAAAATTTTACCATGTCACAGGCGATTAGAATCTTAAGCTGGAATGTGAGAGGGATGGCTGAAGCACGGAAAAGACAGTGTATTTTTCAGTATCTGGGGCGGTTTCAGCCGGCTATATGTTGTCTTCAGGAAACGCATTTGACAGGAGAAAATTTACACTGGATGAATAAAAATTGGGTGATCCATGCGTTACATTCAACTCATTCCTCTCATTCTAGAGGTGTAAGTATGATTGTGCATAGGAGTATCAGGTATGAACATATGCAGGAGTGTGTGGACGCTGAGGGCAGGTATGTGTGTGTGGTGTGTAAGGTGGATGGAATACAGCTGGTGCTGGTGTCTGTGTATGTGCCTCCACCGTTTGCTTCCCCATTAATAAGAGAGATCATGGGCTTTGTGGCGGACTTCCCTGGGCTGCCGTGGCTGTTGGTTGGGGACTTTAATTGCACGATGAATGACTCCCTAGATAGATGCCGGGTGGAGGGAGCAGGTGGTTCACCGGGGAGTGCGGCTCTGAGGAATATTTTGGGTGAGGTAGGAGTGCAAGATGTATGGAGACGGCGTAACCCGGATAAGCGTGAATATTCATGTAGATCCGCCACGCACCATTCACTATCGCGTATAGATCTGGCCCTTGTTAACGACATAATGCTACCACTAGTTAGGGATGTTGTTTATCATCCTCGGTCGTTGTCTGACCATTCTCTGGTGCAGATTGACTTGTGCCTGGGGGTGCTCAGACAGGGACCGAGGCTGTGGAAGTGTAATCCTCATTGGTTGAATGTGTTGGGTGACCTATCTGGGATTTCTATGGAAATTAAGGAATTTTTTGATATCAATACAGGGTCGGCTTCGATACCAGGTGTATGGGACGCCATGAAAGCATTTCTGAGGGGAGTTCTGATGAAAGAAATCAACAAACATAAATCCAGGACCAGAGAGGCGGATGTCAAGGCGCATGTACTAGTGTCCGAGGCTGAGAGAGTTTAGTAGATCCCCCACCATGGTTAGTAGTGAGGCGCTGGAGGTTGCTCAGGAGCAGCTGAGATGTCATCTGGTACAGGCCGCAGATAGAAAGAGAAGCTTTTACCGTCAGAGATCTTTTGAGGAAGGAGAGAAGGTGGGTCATTTGTTGTCAGTGGTCTCGCAGGCTCAGAGAGGCTCCTCTTGTATTCAGGAGTTGAGAGATGACAGGGGGAACAGTTGTCAGGACACAAAAGGAATATTAGGAATTTTAAAAAGCTTCTATGTATCTCTATATACTTCCACTGGATCTAGTTCTGATGAGGCCCTGAAGGATTTCCTAGAGGAGGCGCAGTTATCGGTGCTGTCAGAAGAAGATAGAGAGAGGCTAGAGGAGCCGATTACACTCGAGGAACTGGAAGCTGCACTTGGGGACATGGCAAGTGGTAAGGCCCCTGGAGCTGATGGTCTCCCAGTAGAGATATACAAAAAACTACAGGGGATATTACTCCCTGAATTACTTAAGGTGTTTGAGCACTCATTGGAGGCAGGTTCGTTACCACATTCGATGCAGGAAGCTATAATTGTGGTTTTGCCTAAGCCTGGGAAGGATCCTAAAATACCGGATTCCTACAGGCCAATTTCACTTCTCACGGCTGATGTTAAGCTACTGGCGAAGGTGTTGGCGAACAGGCTGTCCAAGGTAATTCTGACCATAGTACATCCGGATCAGACGGGATTTATGCCAGGTAAATCAACGGCTATTAACCTTCGTAGGCTGTACACTAGTTTAAATATTCCGGCGGACAATGGTGGTGACAGGGCCTTGCTTGCGCTTGACGCCGCTAAGGCGTTTGATAGTGTGGAATGGAGGTATTTGTGGGGGGTCCTGAGAATTATGGGCTTTGGTGAACGGTTCATTCAGTGGGTACAGGTTCTGTATTCTAGCCCTAAGGCGAGAATTAGAGCTAATGGAGGATTATCAGACTGTTTTCCCCTCGCCAGGGGTTCCAGACAGGGATGCCCACTGTCGCCCTTATTGTTTGCTCTTGCAATAGAGCCGTTGGCGGCGCATATTCGCTTATCTACAAGTATAGAGGGGTTTAGATATGGTGAACTGCATAATAAAGTGGCTATGTACGCTGATGATACCCTACTTTTCTTGGGCGATACTGGTGCGTCCCTGGATGCGGCCATGGCATTGATTGACAGATTTGGTAGCTTTTCCGGACTACGGATAAACTGGCAGAAATCCTCTTTGATGCCAATTGACGGGCAGGCCCTGGTAGGCAGACAAGTAGATAGTGTGGTGCCCTGGGTGGATAAATTTAAATATCTGGGATTACATATAACACCGAGACTAGCGGATTTTGAAGAACTAAATCTATCCCCTTTGCTAGCTACTTTTAGGCTTAAAGTGAGGTCATGGTGTAGGCTCTTTCTTTCGGTGGTAGGTAGAGTTAACCTTTTAAAAATGGTTATGATGCCCCAACTGTTATATATACTGAATAATGCTCCAGTTTGGATCCCTCTGGATAGATTTAAGAAAATTCACTCTATATTTAGAGATCTTACTTGGAAGTATGGACAGGCTAGGATCAAACTGGAGACATTGCAGTATTCTAAGTCGGAAGGGGGCTTAGCTGTCCCTAACGCATGGATTTATTTTTTGGCCTCCCAATGTCAGCATTTTAAGGGATGGATTGATCTACAAGCACCGGATATGACTGGGCAGATATTGCAGCATTGGCTGGGCAGTCGTGACCTCATGGGCATTCTGGAAGGTTTAGGAATGCATGCAGGGAGGGAAAAACTTCCTCTGATTGAACTCATGAAAAAAGTTTGGGCAAAAGTGAAGCTGCTAAGAGGAGTGGGAGGTATTAGTGAACTTTCACCTATTGGAAAGAACCACTTGTTGCCAGAACTATTGGCCATACCAGGACTTAGGAACTGGGAAACTTATGGAGTGACGAGAATTGGACAATTAATTAAGGACAAGACATGTAAGTCATTTCAAAACCTGCAGCAGGAATTTAATATCCCCAAGGAGTGGTTTTATAAATATCTTCAAATAAGGCATGCCCTTGGGGTCACGATGCGGAAGGGATGTGTGATAGCTCAAATGGAGGTGGTCCATAAGCTTGTTCTTCCGTCGGGAGGGGGAAAAAGAGGGTTAATATCACAGGTGTACGCTCTTCTAATGGAAAAATTCTTAGAGGGATATCCGCTTTCAAGAATGAAAAAGTGGGAGGCTGACGTGGGGGATATGTCTAAGGATATGTGGGAAGATATTTTAGAAGCAGTCCCCAAGGTGTCTCTAAGTGAACAGGGCAAACTGTCCCAACTATTTATTATACACAGAGTGTACAAAACACCGGTGTTCCTGAAAAAGATAGGAGTAAGAGGTGATGACAAGTGCCCAAAGTGTATGGAAGATGGTGCAGACTTGTTACATATGTTGTGGTCTTGTCCAGTAGTTGCTAATTATTGGGAGGAAGTTGTAGAGATGATTAATAGTAAATTGACATTAAGAATTCAAAAAGATCCTAAGGTGTGTATTCTGGGGTATGTGTCTGAAATTGGAGGAAATGAACCGGTTAGGGTAGCTGCGGGGAGATTGCTATATGTGGCCAGGAAACTGATCGCTATGAGGTGGATCCAGGGGAGTCCGCCCACACTGAGTGAGTTTGAACGGAAGGTGCATGACATGCTGGTACTCGAAAAAGGGGTGTTTGTGAAGAGAGGGTGCCCTCAGAAGTTTGAAAAAATGTGGACTGAATGGTTATCTCATACCCATGTGGTTATATAGTCAGGTGATGGTCAAGACCAATGTTAGGGTTGGGGGGTTAGGGTAGGGTAAGGGGGGGAGGGAGTTTGGAAAGGTCAAGTTTCTTTTTGCCCATAATATGTTTTAGCAAAGGTATATGTATTGTATGGATTCATGATAATACTGAGTGGTGATATACTTATGAGTATTGTTGTTCACTGAATCTGCATAGTGGATAATGTAAAGAAAGAAAAAGTCAACATATTGTATTATGTTATAATATGTATTTATTGTTTAATAAAAACGATTTGATTAAAAAAAAAAGAACTTTGGCCACAGGCAACAACAGGGGGCACGATCATAGAGGAAATTCCAGAGGAAGAACAGCAGGGGGCGCTATTAGAGAAGAAAATGTAATGCACATAAAAAAAATGTATTATTGTAATATTTTTCATGGGATAACCACTTCAATTCACAGACTTCGGGTCTGTGGTAGCAACATATCACTGTCTATGGTGATGTGTCCCTTCTTGTGGTGAGCCCCTGTGCTCTGTAGATCCAAGGTTTGCATGGCTGGACAGAGATTAGTATTTTTCTTGTATGTTGTAAATATGCGCTGTATTCCTTGCTTTCCTTGCCCAGGGGTATCATGCCTGATACTACTACTAATAAATCACTCATTCAGTAAGCTGTTCATAAGCAGCGCTGTGTGGCCATACCCTGGGACAGTGGTGGCAAACCTATGGCACGGGTGCCAGAGGCAGCACTCATAGCCCTCTCTGTGGTGTAGCCTTAAAGTCTGTGGTGTACCAATATGCTTTAGACTTTTTCTGCCATTCATCAGCGCAGGGCGCACTATGAACAGCACAGGCAGCGCACTGAATGTAGGCAGACTATTCTAACTAAATGATGAAGTACATGGAGGATATACTATATTGGACTGTAGTATTCAGGTTGTTTGCACTTTGCGATAAATAAGTGGGTTTTGGGTTGCAGTTTGGGCACTCGGTCTGTAAAAGGTTCCCATCACTGCCCTAGGAGGATCATGACATGATCTAATATACAGTAGTTTAGTATTTAGAAGGAAACCGCAATGTCATTCTTAGGCTTCGTTCACATCACCGTTCAGCCTTTCCGTTCTGCTCCGTTTAGGAGCAGGAGAACGGAACGGACGGATTCGGCACAAAACTGAGCCGAACGGAACCTAAGGACCCTATAGACTATAATGGGGTCCGTTAGGTGCTGCTCAGAGGAAGATTTTTGAAGCAGAGACAAAAGTCCTGCATGCACAACTTTTGTCTCCGCTCCAAAATCATCTTCTGAGCGGAAACCTAACGGACCCCATTTTAGCCTATCGGGTCCTTAGGTTCTATTCGGCTCAATTATGTGCCGAACCCGTCCTTTCCGTTCTCCTGCTCCTAAACGGAGCAGGAGAACAGAAAGGCTGAACGCTGATGTGAACAAAGCTTTACCGTCAGCTTGAAGTAGGCTACAACAATTTTGCTGATGAAGTAGGTCCTTCTTGGCAGCTGCAGCCAGTCAGAAGAATGTAGCATTTGTGGATTAGTGTTCTCAAGTCTGAATGGAAGCAGCACTCATTCAGCACACTTTTGTGTTAGTGACTCTTGAAAAGTCCTTTTTTTAAATAAAAAAAATACTAAATTCTTTTACCCTGGTTCAGTAAACTCTATAGTCTGTATTATCACACTGAACATCCTTATAACTACTCCAACATTTGTTTGCTAATATAGTGCAGAATAGGCTGTTATTAAAGAACAATGTAGAGGCTATACCTGGTTTTAGTTCATGTGCCATTTATGGGTTGTCAGCCATCTTGATTCCTTCTACCTCTCTAATGTGGCTCTCCTAATGAGGACAATATTTCCCATCATGCTTCTGGCTTTGCACAGTCAGAGGGAGCAAAGTCTCATGACACTGATTTTGCTCTTTTTGAGTTATATTTAAGGGCATCCAGTGATTAATCAGTGACGTAAAACTTCTGTGGAGCGTCTGTGCATTCCTATGTGATTCAGCTTCACTCTCTCTCCCCTGCCTGCTGCTTGTGATTGGTGTTCCCCTGTCAGCTCTTGCAAGCAGGAGGGATGGGAAAGCAGTGTGATGCTGCAAGTTTTAGGAGACACTGGAGATTCTGCACATAGAACATACATATAATATAGATAGGGTGGTGTCACATACAGCTTTCCTTTCAACCTACTTCTTACTTTGATGCCAAAACTGCCACAAAATGCAGCATTTTATGCCACCAAACCATGGATCCACAAAACACACAGACACTGGCCGTGAGCACCCTGCATTGTGGTGTGGACCCATTGGACTTTAAGGAGTCCACGATAACCATGTTGAGGCCAAAGATAGGACATGTATTTTGCGGTGCAGCCGCACAGACCTGGAAGCACAGGGAAGGGTCCGCAAAACATAAATAGTCGCGTGACTGCGTAAATGTGCGGCAGGGGAGTTTTATAAGCAGCTTATCATTGTAGGGACTCAACCACTATGTCACTGCACTCCTGCTTCTTTAGATATGGCAGAAATTATATCTGCAGCAGGACTCTACATATTATGTTTTATTATATCTTATTTACTGAACAAGTTTAAAGGGAACCTGTCACCAAAAAAACGCTTACTAAGCTGTTAATAGTACCTTATAGTGCTGCATAGTAGTTTCCTAATGCACTTTTTCATCGTTTAGCTGCATCTAGCCTCCTTGAGAAATCGATGTTTTATTCAGCCGCTGCCCCCTGCTTCAAGTCAGGTTTGAAGTCAAGGGGGCAGCGGCCTAGGCGTCTCCAATGCTGCTCTCCCCACCTCCCGCTGCCTTTATTGACAAGCCAGATCTCAGTGCCGGGACCGCGCTCCCAGCCCGCATGCGCAGTAAAGGGCTGCTGTAGCGCGATCCCGGCTCTGGCTCGTACACTCAGCCGGCTTCAGTTTCGCTACTGCGCATGCGCCCGGCATCTTCTGTAACTGCGCTAGTATGTAAGGCTGGCGGGCGCATGCGCAGTAGCGAAACTGAAGCCGGCTGAGTGTACGAGCCGGAGCCGGGATCATGCTACAGCAGCCCTTCACTGCGCATGCGGGCTGGGAGCGCGGTCCCGGCACTGAGATCCGGCTTGTCAATAAAGGCGGCGGGAGGCGGGGAGAGCAGCATTAGAGACGCCTAGGCCGCTGCCCCCTTGACTTCAAACCTGACTTGAAGCAGGGGGCAGCGGCTGAATAAAACATCGATTTCTCAAGGAGGCTAGATGCGGCTAAACGATGAAAAAGTGCATTAGGAAACTACTATGCAGCACTATAAGGTACTATTAACAGCTTAGTAAGCGTTTTTTTGATGACAGGTTCCCTTTAAGGAGTGTTCAAGTGAAAGGCCAGACCTGCAAGCCCCTGAAAGCATTGGGTGTTGCTTAATTAAACCTATTTTATATATTGGTATGCCTCAAATATGACTGGTATGGATCCCTACTTATCACAAATATGGGGATACTGGTTCCCATTCTTGCTAGAGATGTGACTGCACAACTGATACCATATCTCCTTCAGAATCAATGGGAAATACCTAAACAACTAAGTGTACTTTTTGGGATAGATGAGAGTCCCAGTGGTTGGATCCCCAAGGTTCTTTGCCATTAAAAACTAAAATTGAAAAGGAAATCTGTCCCCAGTAACTTCAATGTTAAACCAGGCACAATGCCTTGGAAATCTAGCTCAGCTGAATGCATACTTTCAATGGAGACAGACCATGCGACTGCTGTAAGGCTCAGGGGGAGAAGGGTTTGGCACTGAACTCCTTTCCCCTTCCGATTGAAAAAACACTTCACTTTTATGCAGCCATCACTAGGGGGAGCTCAGGGCAAGCAGATTATTACTTCTCAATTGTGACTGCATACCTTCCCACACACTGAGCTCACCTTGGGGGTTTTTGCTATGGAGCCCTATAAGATATGTGTATACCCATGGCTGGATGTATTAATACACTTCACATAGCGATCCATTTCATCATTTTGGGGCAAAAGCACTTTTAGTCCAAATGCAAATGCACCAAGATGGGGCCCAAACCAGTGACGTAGCAATGAGACAGGCCAAGTATTGCAACCCCTAACCTGTGGACATATCCCTTTTTATAGATTCACACCACATCGTATACCAAGACCAACATTACCGATAACATTACCATTTCCAATCCCCATTTAGGCTCCATGCCACCAACCAGCCCTACTGTAGCACAACTAAAATTCCCAATAGGTGTCTCAGTGGGTCTGGCCAGGAGCATGGGGCCTGAATGGGGATTGGGAATAGTTTAAAGGGACACTGTCACCTGGATTTCACTTACTGAGCTATTAATATAACCACATCAGTCTCCACGATTTATATTAAAATATACTAGTATTACTGCCCTGTGTCTTGTAATTTGTATATAAAATCGCTTTTAATAATATGCTAATTACCTCAATAAGGAGCCCAAGGCTGTCCCTCCAGCCATTGGAGCCCAACCATGCCCATTTTCTTGGAGCCCAGCTCCGCCCCACTGTTAATTTATTCACTGCTCAGCGCCGACGTAATGTTTTTGTTGCGCCCGAAATCTCGCACATTTCCAGGTCGAGCGCAACAAACACATAACGTCGGCGATGAGCAGTGAATTATTTAGCAGTGGGGCGGTGCTGCGCTCCAAAATAATGGGCGCGGCTGGGCTCCAACGGTTGGAGGGACAGCTCCTTGGGCTCCTTATTGAGGTAATTAGCATATTAATAAAAGCGATTTTATATACAAATTACAAGACACAGGGCAGTAATACCAGTATATTTTAATATAAATCGTGGAGACTGATGTGATGATGTTAATAGCTCAGTAAGTGAAATCCAGGTGACAGTGTCCCTTTAAGTGGGTATTCTGGTTGTTACAAGTTATCCCCTTTCCACAGGATGGGGGATAACTATTAGATTGGTGGGGGTCCTACGTCAGGGACCTCGCCGATCATGAGAACGGGGACCTCATGCTAGACTTGTTGCTCTGTTCATTTTGGGGGCGCTCTGAGGGGGTAGGACCCCTACCAACATACTCTGTATCCTGTGGTTGGTGAAAACTTGTTATAACTGGAATACCCCTTTTATAGAGGAGGATTATTGCTGTGGGGGCTTAAGTGCAGTCTGCAAAGCAGGCCCATGGGAATTTTACTAGTACTTTAAAGGGGTTGTCTCACTATAGCAAATGGCATTTATCATATAGACCTAGTTAATACAAGGCACCTACTAATGTACTGTGATTGCCCATATTGCCTCCTTTGGTGGCTGGATTCCTTTTCCCATCACATTATAAACTGTTTGCATCCAGGAGTTACGGCCACTCTACAATCCAGCAGTGGTGGTCATGCTTTCACACTATAGGAAAAAGCGTCAGCCCATGAGAGAGCGCATAGGCGCACATGCGCAGCAGCTTCCATCCTGGCCACCTGGTATCTGTGCTGCAACAGTTGTCATAACCCTTGGAAACAAGCAACTTTCTCTACATGGTAAATGCAATTTGCTGAAGTGAGAAAACCCCATTAAGTTTCGACCATTAAGAAATGAGATGTGGAATCTGATTGGTTTCAGTGGACAACTGCTCCACTTTCTCCTCCTTGTCTTTTTTTTAAGGATTGTTCACCATATCCACCATATGCCGACATCTGCATGTAGTTTGTATGTTCTCCATGTTTGCGTGGGTTTCCTCCGGGTTCTCCGGTTTCCTCCCAGACTCCAAAGACATACTGATAGGGACCTTAGATTATGAGCCCAATTGGGGACAGGGTGAGGCTAATGTCTGTACAGCGCTACGGAATATGTCAGTGCATACAATAAATAAATAAAATATCCATCTTCTGACTCTGCAGCGGATGTTGAAATAAAGAAATGGATCTATTTCTGGTCTTGTTAGATATAACCAGGGCATTGAATTCAATGTTACATTGGTTACCCAGTAAATATTCTTCCTGTGTGATAGCAAATGTGAAAATGTTATGAAATTCTGTTTGAGGACGTTCCTCTCACTGCTGGTTTCAGTTCTTAATTTTTTTGACTAGTGACTACCATGATACTTTACATGGCCTTTTTGTGACCAGAAACGTTTTAGGCTACTTTCACACCTGCGTTTAGGTCGGATCCGTCTGGTATGTGCCCAGACGGATCCGCACCTATAATGCAAACGCTTAGATCCGTTCAGAACGGATCCGTTTGCATTACCATGAACAAAAAAAAAATAAATTTTTTTTTTTTTTTTTGTTCATGATAATGCAAACGGATCCGTTTTGACTTTACATTGAAAGTCAATGGGAGACGGATCCGTTTGAAAATTGAGCCATACTGTGTCAAATTCAAACGGATCCGTCCCCATTGACTTACATTGTAAGTCTGGACGGATCCGTTTGCCTCCGCACGGCCAGGCGGACACCCGAACGCTGCAAGCAGCGTTCAGGTGTCCGCCTGCTGAGCGGAGCGGAGGACAAACGGAGCCAGACTGATGCATTCTGAGCGGATCCGCATCCATTCAGAATGCATTAGGGCTGGACGGATCCGTTCGGGGCCGCTTGTGAGCCCCTTCAAACGGAACTCACAAGCGGAGCCCCGAACGCTAGTGTGAAAGTAGCCTTAGCATCAGAACTTGTATGAGTATCCTCTAGTCCAGTGCCATAGATTTCTTGATTGGCTTGAAATGTGGTACATGTCCTCCAAGTTGTTGTAAACCACCAAGGCTTTGTATAGCTTCCAATAGACTTTGCTTGTTAACTAGTATTTAGTTCTTGTCCTATGCAATACTTTTAATAGAAACTTACTTGACCACAACGTTAAAACCATTGAAGTGAATAACGTTGTTATATTTTCACCTGTAAAGGGGTGAAATAAATTATGCAGCGAGTGGACAGTCAGGTCTTGAAGTTGACATGTTCGAAGGAGTTAAAAATGGGCAAGCGTTAGGTTCTGAGTAAGGCTACATGCACACGACAGTTGTTTTTTGCGTCCGCAAATGGTGCGTCCACCAAAAAAAAAAAACAGACGCGGCTTCCTTTTTTTTGGAGGATCAGTTTTTTTCCACAGATCCCTTGTAATAAATGCCTATCCTTGTCCTCAAATGTGAAAAAAGTAGGACATCAGTTTGATGAACTATCAGCATTTTTTTGCTGACCCATTGAAATTAATAGTCCCCCATCCTAAACGCAAAAAAAAACGGAACGGAGCCCGAGAAAAACAACTGTCGTGTGCATGAGGCCTAACTTTGACCCACTCCAAATAGTGATGGCTAAATGACTAGGTCAGCGTATCTCTAAAACATCCAGACTTGTGGAGTGTTCCAGGTTTGCAGTGGTTAGAACTTACCAAAAGTGGTCCTAGAAAGGACAAACAATCAGCATAATGCTGTGTTATATGCAGAAAGTCCAGTAAAAAAGTTTTATTCAAGGGATTAGAAAGTGCTGGATATGGTGGAAATTATCCTTTAAAGGGGTTGTGCTGTGGAATAATAAATCCTATCCTCAGGATAGATTGGCACCACCGCCAATTAGCTGTTTGAAGGGGTTGTGGCGCTCAAGTGAACCCTTCAAACAGCTGATGGGCAGGGGTGTTGTGAGTCAGACCTTTAAATCTGATCTCCTAGTCTCGCGCCTTTGCCATGCACTTCTGTACCTGGCGCAGGTGCAGTTCAGAAGAGAACTGCCTTCAAGCCTTTCTCCTGTACTGCACCTACTCTGGGTACTGAAGCGCATTGCAGGGGGCATGGCAGCTGCAGGGAGAATGGAGCCTCTAGGAGTAACGGTAACATGTACATGTACGGCACTGGAGCGATGTGTGACATGGCGCCTGCCCGCACGTGCAGCGAGCGTCATGGCCGGCAAGTCTTTGCTGTTTCAAACAGCAGAGACCTGCGGCTAATTACTGTGACCGGCAATAATGCCAATTGTGGTAATTAAAGGCTTTAGATGCTTTGATCAAGTGAGATTACTGCATCTAAAGCTTGAGAGATCACTTGAAGCCTTCCAGGCTTGCTACCGACACCCCCTGCGGCCAATGGGGGCTTCCGTAGATGCGCTGAACACTAGTGTCCATGCTGCAATTCTTTTTTTTGGCCACCAGATGGCAGGCCAGGATAAGAAATTAGCAATTTTCAGTCCAAAACCCATTTTATAAATCCCTGATAGTACAAAATTAAAAATCACAAAAAATAAAAAATAAATGTTAAAAATTTTTAATAAAAAAATATAAAAGTTTAAATCACCCCTCTCTCCGTGTAAATAAAAAATAAATACCTAAATAACAATAAATATAAACATCGTGGGTGTGACCACGACCAAAAATGCCACTTCTATTAAAATATTTTAAAAAATTCCAATACGGCGAATGGCTTAACGGAAAAAAGGGTCAAAATGGCTGATTTGCCATTTTTTTGTTTGCTTCTCTTACCCAAAAAAATTTAATAAGATGTGATCAGAAAGTCACGCACCCTCCAAAATGGTATCAATAAAAACGACAGATAGTCCCGCAAAAAAAGAGCCCCTAAATAGCTCAGTAGACTTAAGTATAAAAAAGTTATGGGGGTCAGAATAAGTTTAAATACATTTTTACACTATTTAGACATAAAAAATCTATACATTTGGGGTATCGTTGCAATCATTCTTACCCAGAGAATGAAGGGCATGGGTGGGAACAAAACCCGTAAAACGGTGGAGGAATTGCTTTTTCTTTTTTCCAATTCCACCCCATTTGGAATTTTTTTTACCGCTTCCCACTACATTTTATGCCATAATTAATGGTGGCATTAAAAAGTGCAAAAATTAGCCCTCATACAGCTATGTGAACGGAAATATAAAATAGTTATGGCCCAAGGAAGATGGGGAAGAAAAATGAAAATGCAAAAACGAAAAAACCTCCGGTATCCTAAGGGTTAAAAGTTCATGTTTCTCAGAAATAGTGCCAAAGATGGGGATGGGAGCAAGACTGCTAGCTTCTGCTGACCCTCGATAATGTATTCAATTGCTGGTGAACTAACAACGGGATCATTGGAGCCCAAGGCTCAATTATGTGCTTGGGGAGTAAAGGATAGGTCCTCTGACCTGATCCCACTGAAGAACTACTGTAGAGCAAATTGCTGAAAAAGGTAATGCTGATTTTGACAGGTTTAATAACTCACCGTGCATCACTCCTTCTGTGTATAATGCTGCATAGCTACAGACGAGTGCCTATGCCGATCCCTGTGAAAGCCTCCTACACTGGGCATATGACCATCCAAATTGTGGGAATGGAAAAAGGTTCCCTGGTCTTAGGGGTGGGCGATATAGACGATATGCGATATAAACTATATAAATTTGGCCAACGATAGAAATTTCGTTTATATCGCCATATTGCGGTAGAACATGGCATGCGCCGCTCTCGGCACGCACCATGTTCTCCTGAGCCGGCACAGTGGAGAAGGAGGGAGTCCCTCCCTTCCCACTGTGTGCGGCTTCCGCTGACCACCAATGAGAACAGAGTAGGAGGGGAGGGACTTTGGCCACTTCGCCACCAATGAGAACAGAGAGTAGGAGGAGGAGAGGTACTGTGGCCACTCCGCCACCAATGAATATAGTTAATATGCCTGAAAAGAAACGTAGCCTGCACGTGCTGGCCATATCCCATAACCCGGCCTCTATGACTGCGCGCTGCAATCCGCCGCAATTAACCCCTCAGGTCCTGAGTGGTTAATTGCGGCGGATGACGGCGCGCAGTAATAGAGGCCAGGTACGGGATATGGCCGGCACATGCAGGCTACGTTTGTATTCAGTCATATTAACTATATTCATTGGTGGCGCAGTGGCCACAGTCCCTCCCTTCTACTCCCCCTCTTCTAAGTATTATATTAATTGCGGGCCGCCCCCCCTCCACACGATTAAATCATTGGTGGCAGTGGCCCCAGGGTGGCAGCTTCTAATCGGAGCCCCAGCAGTGTAATCGCGGGGCTCCAATTGATTACCATGGCAGCCAGGACACTACTGAAACCATGGCTGCCATGGTCAGCTCCCTGCTGCTGTGTGCACTATGCACACGGCAGCAGGGAGAGTGTGAAGTCCTATTCATCCTAATGGAGCTCTATCAGGGTGAATAGGACAAGGGTTCTAGACCCTAAGGAGGCTAATAGTTATTAAATAAAAAGTAAAAAAAAAAAAGTTTACCCCCCGAAATATAGAATATATTGCGATATATATCGCATATCGCACATGCTTAAAATTATATTGCAATATAGATTTTAGACCATATCGCCCACCCCTACCTGGTCTGATAGATCATCTTTTCTTTTATATCATGTGGATGGCTGGGCGTTTGTGCGTTGCTTACCTGAGAGATGACATCAGGATGCACTATGGAAAGAAGGCCATCCGCCGGAGGCAGTGTGATGCTCTGGATAATCTTGTGCTATGAAACTTTAGGTCCTGGCATTCTTGTGGATGTTGCTTTGACACATACTACCTAAATAAGCAGTATTGCGGACCAAGTAGACCCTTAAATGCCTCTTTCAGCAGGTCAATGCCTCTACCACACTGCAAACATTGTTCAGGAATAGTTGGAGGAAGATGGCAATGAGTTCAAAGCCTCCAAAATCCCCAAGATATCAGTCCAATCGAGCATCTATGCGATGTGCTCAGAATATAAATAAAATCTGTGGTGGTCCCACCTCACAATTTTCAGGATGTTAAGAATCTCATGCCAACGTCTTGGTGCCCGATACCTTTGGACATCTTCAGAGGTCTTGTGAAGACCTACACAATGTTAGGCAGGTGGTTTTTATGTATTTCAATGTTTTTGGCTATTGGTTTACTATGTTGTAGCATACATGCCATAATTCTAATAATTAAAATGGTTTTGAGAGGCTTTTCCATTTGGGGTTGGTAAATTTAGTTCATATTAATATAAATTGGACTGACTCTCACTAGCCCCTCAGCATCACTCCAGGCTGTAACAGAAATATTAAACCAGTATTCCTCAATATCCTATTATAAGTAAAATGTCAGCAAAACTAATGTTTTACCAATTAATGTGCCGTAAAGTATGTATCAGGTATTAAGCAAAAAGTATCCCTTTGTTTGGGCCACAGAATCGATACGGTACTTAGGTGTGGAACTCACTAACTCATTGTCTACCCTACTTTCACTAAATCTTAAAAAACTGAGGTCTGAATTGCAAACTGACTACTCCAAGTACAGTAAAGCAATGCTTTCGTGGATTGCAAAAATAAATGCGGTTAAGATGTTAGTCCTTCCCAAAATCCTATATATATTTCGGTGTATACCTCTGAAAATATCCAAAACATATATCAAGCAACTGCAAAGTGACATGCTTAACTTTATATGGGGAACCCCGCCCCCCCAGGATTAAGAAAAATGTGCTGTATCCCTCTATTAGTAAAGGTGGGCTGGGGGTCCCAGATTTATATAATTATTACTTAGCTAACCTAATGGACCAGACTATGGAGTGGTGGAAGCCTTCGTCACCTCATAAGTGGCTCAACATAGAGGAGGTTTATGTTAGGAGGTCTCTTAAGTCACTGCTGGCTGCCTACTTGTTGAAACCCACCACATTTGTCGTGCCACTGAATACAATGCAAGCGTCCATGTTCGCATGGGCACATTTATTCAAAAACAGGTCTCTTTTACCTCTGGAAAAGAAATATATTGCTATCACGGCCATAGAATATCACATCCCCACACTTCATGTCACAGGCTGGCTAAACTGTGGGATTGATACTCTTGGGAGTTTATATGACCAATCCACTCTACGAACCTTCGAGATACTACACTCCACTTACAACTTACCTAACCCGGTTTTTTACCAATACTTGCAGATACGTCACTTTCTCACACCTCTCAATTTAGATGCCACAGTAGATGTGAGTGACCCACTTGGTAAGCTACTAAGAGCAGATGGTCGTTCCCATTCCAGCCTCTCTTTTTTGTATTCGCACCTGACGCTTATAGACAAAGACAGCAAAAAGCCCTTTATGTTCAGGTGGGAGGCTGAAATGGGAAAGGAATTCTCTCTGAGTGAGTGGACAGATGCCATGTACTGGTCCATGAAATGTTCTAAATGCATAAACCATGCAGAACAGAATAGGAAAACCCAATTGAGGTGGTACTTAACACCAGATAGATTGGCTCATGTCATTCCCAATCTATTCCCCACTGTGTTGGAGAGGATGCGGTCGGACAGGATCTCCATATCATATGTGGTGGGAGTGTCCGGTAGTATTCCAGTTCTGGGCATCGATATCGAAGGTTATGGAAGAAATAACTGGGATAGTGGGAATATTGACCCCAGAACTAGCAATCCTCAGTATAGGACTGGTGAACATTCCCTGGGATAGTAGAGGCACGGTAGCACATATTTTATCTGCATCAAAGAAAGTGATTGCACACCAATGGAAAAGCCCACAGTCTCCTTCACTTAGTGAAGTTTTCAAAATAGTGAATCACCATATGCAATGTGAATTTACTTTCGCATCCTCGTTGAAGGCTAGAATAACAGTGCACAATTCGTGGCTACAATGGTTGTCCAGCCCTTACGCGGTGTCACTGTCAAAATACCTGATATAGCCTTTCTGTGCGAACACAACTGTAATGGGTATATACAAAATGTGGAATGGCTGTATAATGTGTATAATGTGTAAGGAGTATGCTCGCAATGTAATACTGATAGCACATGTACCTTGTACTTTTCGCTACTTATGTATCCTCTTAATTTCATGTATGGAACCCTTATGATTTAACGTTTGTTACCTTTCTTTTCTGTAAGTCTAGTTATTTTGCTAAACTAAAAAATTTTTCAATAAAAATTTATTGATTAAAAAAATTAATATAAATTGGACAAATAATAAGTTAAATAATGTTTAAGTGGACAGAGATGGCACGGTCCTGGGAAAAATGCAAATGTATCCCAATGTATTTGAAGGAGGACCTGTCATAGTTCCTGACTTGTCTCAGTAAATATTTGCAATTCCTATAAAATAGCAATGGTGGAGCATATAAGGCCTACTACGTGTGATGGTATCCATCTTGTCTGGAAATTGCGGATCTGCAAAATACGGAATTGGTCCGTGTGCATCCCGCACTTTTCACGAGCCCCATTGTAAAAATGCCTATTCATGTCCGCAGACAAGTACAGGACATGTTCTATAAGTTGCGGCATGGCCGCACACATGTGGACAGCACATGGAGGAATTCCGTGTGCTGTCTGCAGTTTTTGCGCCCCATAGAAATGTATAGATCCGCGTTTGATTCGTAAAAATGCGGATCGGATGCAGAATGAAAATACGGTCATGTGCATGAGGCCTGACTCTGTTTTGTGCCTCTTGTGGGTATTCCTCCTAGAAATTTGTGAATAAATTGACAATTAGTGTTACCATACTGTTTTTTCAAAGGGGTGTGTCGCTATGTAGTCTGGCGCTGACTGATTGGACAGTGTCACGGTGTCACCCAGTTTCCAATTTATTCATAAACTCCTAGGAGGAATAACATAGGGGCAGCACAACATAGAGAAAAGATGCTACAGAATGGTTATTTCAGGCAGAATACATTTATTTAGTGAAACTGACATGTCAGGAGAGTAGATCCTCTTTAAGTGTAGTGTAATAGTACGTAAACATATTATTCAATGTGCTTTTAGCTTATTTCTGGATTTAAGCTGAAAAGATTATAGCGGCTTAGTAAAACCAAGATCTGGCCAAATAAAACATACAGAATTGTTTATAGAAGACACTGGCTGAGTGAATTGAGCCTCAGACATCGTTTTCATTTCATCATTATACTTGAGATGGAGAGCCTTGAAAAATAAACTGTTGGCTGCCTCAGGCCCTGTGCTTGCTGCTCTGCAACAGTCGGGAAGTGAAAATGTCTTGGGGCTATTTGTAGAAACATGGGATCATGTCCCAAAGCCTCATATTGTGTAAACGAAGCCACTGACTATGATGACTTCTCCTGAAGAGGTCATCTGTGTGATTACTCCTTCATAGACTCATCTCATCAAGAAGCTGTTCAATAAAGCTTCAGTAGCTGCAAAGGTTTCTCTTCTATTTTACATTATTCTTTGCGGTATTTGCCAATTAATTGGAAAACACCCATCTGAGGCTCCACACCAAATACAAAGCCAAAACTGGAAAAATAATTGTAGTTTTGAGATGAACAGTTTTGTTGTGCTGTTTGTGTGGATAATATCTGAGGTCATTCAAAGAGAAAACAGCACAGGAATACAAGGAAGAAACCTAATACATTTGATATATTGCTGCTCAGTTTGGTTTTATTTCTGACCTTTTTATAGTGGCCAGGTTCACATATAGAAACTGTTTCCTTTTGAAAATTGTATTTGTATTACCATACGTAAACCTACACAGATACGGTATAGTGAGATTGTACCAGGTTCTGAAAGGCAATCTCTCATTTCAGGGGACTTTTCAGAATAGACTGCCATGTGTGTACATGAGGAACACTATGTCTGGCCATTATATGACTTATATTCTGCATTTTTTCCCAGCTTTTCCCTCTGCAGTCTGTATCTCCAGTTGTTAGTTTTCCCTGAGCTAGTGAGTGGAGACTAGCTGCTATGATGTCTCCCATACACAGCACACAATGAAGAGTAGATCATGTTTCCTTATCTCTTTGTAGTATATCCTCAGAAGCAATAGCTATATGGAGGACATTATTCAGAGTTCTGAGCATTATAACTGGGAGTCCAGTACTGAGGTGAGATAGAAAATAGACTATAGCATTCAGCAGCTTCTCTGTATGTCTTTCTGCCTCTCTCACCACCTCCCTCCCCTCTCTATAGATTTCTATAAGTAGCATGTAATCTGATCCCGTAGCGAGTCTGCCTTGTCTCTCAAAGCGGATTTAGTAGTGCATTCAGAGTGAATGATCATTTTAGGACACAGGAGGAGGAGAAAACAAGCCTGATAAGTGGAGAAAGGGGCATGTTCACTAATAACATGTTACAAAGTTTCTTATATTCATTTGTACTGTTTATGCAAAGTTTGTTGAGATGTTAGCATCTATTTAATAAAAGCTAAGTATGTAGGCTAGAAATAAGGAGGGGAATTTATCAATCCCTGCACTCCAGAATTCTCGCTTCAAAAAGTCGCGAAGTAGGGGTTTTGCAACTTTTTGGTGTTTCTTGTTCAAAAATTTTGATTTTTTGCATTTTTTCTCCATTCACCCCAGTTTTGGAATGTGGGTGGGAAATTGGACTGATATTTTTTTTTAACAAGTCACAAAATAGCCCCCTGAATTAACTCCAGTAGGGGGATGGTGTAGAAAACTAGAGAAGCATTTGATTATGCGCCAAATTTAGCAGACAGTGTGCAACATTTGATAAATCTGGTGCAGAGTATGCCAATGCAGACTTAAAGTGGTATTCCAGTTGTGTGATGTTATTTCCTATCCTGTAGAGAACCTACCGCTGGGACCCCACCGATCAGAAAAACAGGGACCTGGATTCCTAATCCAGTTTAGTTACAAAGTTAGGATGCCTTAACTTGGATTTAAACAGGCTCACTGTAGCTATCTCCTTCACTATATGAGAATGAGGGATTGCTATTGTGATCCCTTGACCTCATACAGATTCATGGTTTCTGAGCAGCAGATCGCTGTTTAGACAGCATGATCTGCTGCCCAGAAGCCATGATCGGTGGCGCCTGCAAGAACAACGGGATTACCTGATGAACAAGCGTAAACTAAATATGTGAGATGACCTGGCACAGAGATCTCACTAGTATTCTATATGGTAAAACACATGTTGTACAGTTTACGCTTATTCCACCCCCACCCCCAAAAAAAGGATTTCTGTAAAAATAAAATAAAAGGATGCCATTGCAGGTAGCTGCTTTTGAGGTTTGCAGCAGCTGCCATTCTAGTAGAAGGCACAGAGTCAGGCTTTCCTCCTCACTCCTTCCTCCCTGGCTGACTGCTCTCCTGCTTGTTCTTCTTCTAGACTTGAAGGAAAAGAAAGAGAGAATAGTGGAGCACCAAAACAAGATACACAAAGGCAAGATATACAAAGCTAGAGCAATCAAGAGTCTAGCCATAGGGTGTCAAGGTAGTGACCTTAAGTTTTAACTTCTTAAGATATATCCTTTTAAGTACTCACCTACTGGATCCACCCGGGTATCAGGTGTTTATCACCTTATAAGGGTTTTTAACATCTCACCTTGGGATTCTATGGTCCCTACGGCTAGACTCTTGAATGCTCTAGCTTTTCATTTCTTGCCTTTCTGTATTTTGTTTTGCCGCTCCACTATTCTCTCTTTCTTTTCCTTTAAGTCTTGTCCACCACGGCCTGCTAGTCAGACCGTTGCTTGGTGTGAGCAGCCTCACCATTTCATCCTTTGATCTTTTGGTTTTCGCTTTGACATCCTCTGGCGCCCCTTCCCACCTAAAAAATCTCTCACCCACCCTTCCATTTCTCCAATTTCCCCCATCCCCTTTCCCAAAAAAACTTCCCTCCCCTTCCCTTTTTTTGGTGCTCCTTTTTTTCTCTTTATCTTTTTTTCCTCTTCTGCACACACAATTCTTCTTTTTTGTAATTCCAGCCTGTCCCTGGCAGTAGAATACAAGCTTGATTGATTTCTGACTGTCGATGATTTGTTTTTTCACTCTCCCTGACTCCCTAAGATCATCTTTCTTGCAGACACTATAAGACCCACCCACCGTCATTCACAGCCCAGCACAGAATGGATAGCGTTCTGCTCATTCCGCCTGCTGCAGCACTGATTGGCTCATCCAGACTGTCTGTCAGCCTGGTAGCCAATCAGGGCAATCACTCCCACACACTTCCTCTTAGGATCATGTGAGAATTCTTTTTCTTCCTCCCCAGTGGTTTTTCCCACCGACATGTGCATTAAAATGGGGCTATGCGCCATTCTAGTGGATTCGTTTGAAACGAATGTGAAAATATTCGGGTTTGCCTGCCATCCGAAAAATAGCAAAGTTTTCTCATCCTTACTCCTGGTCACTTTATCCCTTTAAGGGTAATGAAGTTTTATGCTGAAGATAATGACTACATTAGACTGCTGTTAGTCTGTCTGTATACAGTGCGCTCATGGCAGTGGGATCATGAGGCTCACCACTATTTGCTGGGCCACACTTGTATTTGTTGTCCACCACCCGTGCATGCTGCTTGTATGTACAAATGCCACCTGGAAATTAGCGGTGAGCTGAATGCAGATGCCACTGCTCGGGCTATGTTTTGTACGGGCAGCCTTAGAGATGTTTGCTAGCTTTGAAGCTGCAGGTCGAAGAACGAATTAGGGCATATACAGTGTATGATTACTGTGATTTGTAGTAATTGTGCATGTTTCTTATGTTATTGTCATTCTTCTGGCTAACTGGTCTAGTTCTTAGAAAATGGCCTTAGTTGCAAAACGTGTGGGGAGAAATAGATTTGTCTATTTGGCCTCTGCTAAAAAAAAATAAGAAGAAGTTTCACTTTTGCAATGTGTGGGGAGGATGTCTGTGAAATACAAAAATTGTTCTGCGTGACTAAGGTTATTAGTTCTTCTCCAACTAAACCTTATGAATACTTTGTATATTCTGCAACTATTTTCCCTGTTTGTGTGTAATATATGCACAGTGCAAATAAGAAAGTTAGTCTGCACCTCCAAACAAAGTGAAATAAATGAGCAGGTGCATATATTCTGTAACTGCAATGCAAAAAGAAAAAATATATATAATAATTTTGCATTATTGCTTTAATTACTATACTTTATAAATTTGAGGTTCTTAGCGCACATTTTGATCAAATTGTGTGAGCCCACCTGCCATGACAAGGTGACATCAATTACATGGGTCCCTACATGATTCACCAGTTGTCCCTAGGCTTGCAAAATTGACTCATGGTAGGCAAGAACCAACTAATAAAAAACAGACAGATGTCATCAGAGTGCGACCAGGATGGAGGGATTCAGTTTTCCCACATTTACAATGCAAAAATAAAAAGTTAGCCAGCACCTCCAAACAAAGTGAAATGAATGAGTAGGTGAACCTAATATGCATTATGTACATCTACACGAAGCTGTATTCTAGAAATCTAGTGGTGTTCTTTGAGTCAGTTTAATGCCCATCCAGTCTTCTCTTCCAGTGGCACAAGGAATACCGTTATATTTGGCACATCTGGAAATTCAGACGTGTGGATAGTGATGCCAAACTGTTGGTCTAGGACCAGAATGTGCCCTTCTCTTGCCAGTAATTTGGTCTCACAGGTACACTGGGGTACACAGGTTTCTTAGGACCCCACAGCAAAACTTAGTAGTGACCCACCCCACTCTACCCAGTTTCCCAGTAAGCGTGCATCAAACACTCCCAGGCAACGTGGAGTACGAAGCACAACCCCCGGGTTTCTGGGGAATTTGATTTGTTTAAATTAAGACATTTTTCATAATGAAAATAAATAAATATATGATTTGTTTACAATTTATGAGCAATAGCGATCCCTCATCCTCATACTGTGGAGGTGATCACTCTGGAAATGCAGCACTTAACCTTCAATGAATGAGCAGCCGACGGTCAGGAAGGAAGCGTTCCTCGGCACGTGTAAATGCACCACTAGACCCAGACCAAGAATATAAAATAGAAACATGTTATGATGCATTGTCATTTTGTGTCTTTTGCAATACACAAAACCAATTAAATTGCAAGTCTGTGGTGGGGTTAATTGTTAAGTCATGTCTTTCATTGCAAATATAAATTGCTCATTATACAATTGTAATTGTATATTAGATGTAGTTTCTATAAAATTATGAATAACCTGTGTATTTAGGGTTTTTCCATTCCTTTGCATGGTTTCTGTTTCACATTTCCTTGCATGTGTTTAGAATTGTCAGATTGTGAAGAAAATATCACTTAGTTCTGTGGACAGCTTTCTGAGCCCATCATGTCTAGCTACGTATGGTGTCTCTCACAGCGTATGGACTCGTCTGTTTACTGGTTTCTTGTAAAACTAGCATGCAACTTGCAGGAAGGGAGAAGGAGCACTACGGGCTGTGCACAGCACTCTGAGCCCATCATATGTCTACCCACTTCTGGTCTCTCTCATAGCATGTAGACTCACAGATGAAGAGATTCTGCAGCTGCAAACCCCTCTTTCCTCTCCCCCTTTCTATTTACTGGTTTCTTGTAAAACCAGCATACACAAAGGGAATAGAAGAACTGTAGACTCTCTCCTTCCTGCGGAAGATGAGCTTATTGAGCCCGTCTCCAGCAGTGAGGAGAGACAGCACTCTGAGTGAGTACTTCTCTCTCCTCGACTTCGGTGATCGCTAGAGGTATCAGCACCTGGAGCTCCTATTGATCATAACTTTGCCTTTGACTTATCAAACGTTTTTCTTTCTTTTTTTAAAGTAATAATGTGGCAAGTTTTGAGAACTAGATTGCTGGAGAGGGTTTGTTGACCAGAGATTTATTCAGATTTTATTATTTGGAGTTGAATTTTTTTTTTTTTTGACCTAATACGGGGTAAATGGCATAAGTAATGTAGAATTATATAGCTTGGACTTCATGGATCTGTATCTTTTTACAACCTTTTCTATTACTGTGTAAAGGTGAGGGTGAGATGTAACAGAATTGCAGTGTGGATTATGCACAGTAAATCTGCAGCAAATGACTGTACAGTACATGTGGATTGGGTCCAGAAAACGGCAGCCACACATAACAGAAAAATTCTGCCATAGAAAAGCAAGCATGCCATGAATTTTTGCCATGGACTTTACCACTCCAATGTACATGTACTAGATGTGCATGTACATGTTATGTGACCTCTGCAGAGGTTAGGAGGGAGTAAATATTCTGTGATATCACTTGTTAATGGGGGATCCTCTATATCTATATAAATATATATATCTGTTATTCTAGTCCTGCCTATAATAATAATAATAATAATAAGATAGCTGCATTAAAGAGGTCTATAGAGACCAAGAAGTGGTGCCAATATGAAAACTACAGGATCTTATGTTTTTTTTTTTGTTAGTATAGATGTTTGACATATAAAATTTAAAATAACATCACAAAAAAAGTTTTAAAAATATTTTTAACATTAAAGGGAAGATTTACACAATAGGTTATTTTCTGATGATACATTCCTTTTACAAGGTAAGGAAAATATTAAGGGGGTTATTTATTAAGACCGGCGTTTTAGACACCATTCTTAATAACTCCGTGCTCTGGGGGTGGGTCTGCCGCAGATATGAAGAGGCGCCGGCCTCTACATAACTTTGGCAAGTTCACTGCCGGTCTTAAATCTACGCCATCTTCCTTGCTGGTTTAAATTTAGACCATTTTCTACGTCTAAAACAGGCGTAGAAAATGATAAATGAGACGAGCCTGCCAGCCTGTTGCCTTCATCGCTCCACGCCATGTCCCCTTTTTAAGACCTGGCGTGAGCGGAGAAAAGTTGCAGATTGCGGCACAAATAACCTTTGCGCTGCAATCTGCGCCAGAAATACGCCAAAAATAGACAAATTTCTGTTAGTAAATGACCCCCTAAATCTTTATAAATTTCATCATTTTATAACTTTGGAAAGTTCACTTTACAATTCACAATAATTGCAATAGAAAAATCTATATAAAATGCCACAAAGGCATTTAGTGTCTAGTGTAGACACCCCTAGTACTACCAAATCTCCTGGAAAACTGCTTTAAAAGAAATGAATGCCATTAATACATATAACAATTAATCAAAAATGGAATGTATGAGAACATATTAGCAGAATATTAAAAAATGCTTATTCAAATTGTGTATTTCCTTTTTTTTTCTTCTTCTTAACAGAATCAGGAATTTACAGGGATGTTTGCAATGACAGAGCGAGGTCATGGCAGTAATGTAAGAGGGATATTGACCGAGGCTGTGTTTGATCCAGTGACACAGGTAAGTAAGCCATTTTTAGATATATGCGGTATCTTGTAGACAAAAACATATTTTGACATTTCTTATAGTTTAGCCTTCATGGACACTTCTGGTTTCCGTTTCCCAGTATATAAAAAGAAGAAGTGCTGCATAATTGTTCATCTGAATTCTGACATGTAGACATCTTCATGAGTCAGCACAGTGCTGTACGGGAACAGATTTCCCATGGTCTTGTTTATATTTTAAACCAGTTCAAAGAAGTTTAGATGTTTTTTTTGTTTTGTTTTTTTTACAGTGTTTTGTTTAAATGTATACAGTTTTGCATGCTATGCATTCTGATTGAAAAACATGGGATAGTGTGCTGTTATGTGTATAGTGAGACATGTGTTAGTACTTATAGATGCACACTTATTATGATTGGTGGAACTGCATAAAGCCAAATGTATGCCCCAAACATATGCCTATACAACACCTAAACGTATGCCTGTACAACACCTAAACGTATGCCTGTACAACACCTAAACGTATGCCTATACAACACCTAAACATATGCCTGTACAACACCTAAACGTATGCCTATACAACACCTAAACATGGAGAGGGTTTTGGACGGTCAAGACAGACAGATACACACCAAAATTACTCTATAAGAGCCGCTGTATCTCCAAGGACAACCATGGAATCACATATTGGTTCTGCAGTAGCCCCTGCAGTGAATGCCTAGACCAGTGGTGGCAAACCTATGGCACAGGTGCCAGAGGTGGCACTCAGAGCCCTCTCTGTGGACACCTGCAACCTGGAAAAAGTCTGTGGTGTACAAATATGCCTTAGGCCTCCTGCACACGACCGTTTTTTTCTCCCGTTTACTGGCCGTTTTTTGCGTTCCGTATACGGAACCATTCATTTCAATGGTTCCGCAAAAAAAAACGGAATGTACTCCGTATGCATTCCGTTTACGTATTTCCGTTTTTCCGTTCCGTTTAAAGATAGAACATGTCCTATTATTGCCCGCAAATCACGTTCCGTGGCTCCATTCAAGTCAATGGGTCCGCAAAAAAACGGAACACATATGGAAATGCATCCGTATGTCTTCCGTTTTTTTGCGGAACCATCTATTGAAAATGTTATACCCAGCCCAATTTTATCTATGTAATTACTGTATATTGTATATGCCATACGGAAAAACGGAACGGAAACACAACGGAAACAAAAAACGGAACAACGGATCCGTGAAAAACAGACCGCAAAACACTGAAAAAGCCATACGGTCGTGTGCAGGAGGCCTTAGACTTTTCCTGTCATTCATCAGCGCAGGCAGGGCACTGAATGTAGGCAGGCTATTCTAGCTAAATGATGAAGTACATGGAAGATATACTATATTGGACTGTAGTATTCAGGTTAAGGCCTCTTTCACACTTGCGTTGTTGGGATCCGGCATGCACTTCCGTTGCCGGAGGTGCCTGCCGGATCCGTAACAACGCAAGTGTACTGAAAGCATTTGAAGACGGAACCGTCTTCCAAATGCTTTCAGTGTTACTATGGCACCCAGGACGCTATTAAAGTCCTGGTTGCCATAGTAGGAGCGGGGAGCGGGGGAGCGGTATACTTACAGTCCGTGCGGCTCCCCGGGCGCTCCAGAATGACGTCAGAGCGCCCCATGCGCATGGATGACGTGATCCATGTGATCACATGATCCATGCGCTTGGGGCGCCCTGACGTCACTCTGGAGCGCCCGGGGAGCCGCACGGACGGTAAGTACACTGCTCCCCCGCTCCCCACTACACTTTACCATGGCTGCCAGGACTTTAGCGTCCCGGCAGCCATGGTAACTATTCAGAAAAAGCTAAACGTCGGGTCCGGCAATGCGCCAAAACGACGTTTAGCTTAAGGCCGGATCCGGATCAATGCCTTTCAATGGGCATTGATCCCGGATCCGGCCTTGCGGCAAGTCTTCAGGATTTTTGGCCGGAGCAAAAAGCGCAGCATGCTGCGGTATTTTCTCCGGCCAAAAAACGTTCCGTACCGGAACTGAAGACATCCTGATGCATCCTGAACGGATTACTCTCCATTCAGAATGCATTAGGATAATCCTGATCAGTATTCTTCCGGCATAGAGTCCCGACGACGGAACTCTATGCCGGAAGACAATAACGCAAGTGTGAAAGAGCCCTAAATTGCTGTCTTGGCACTTTGTGATAAATAAGTGGGTTTTGGGTTGCAGGTGTGGGCACTCGGCCTGTAAAAGGTTTACCATCACTGGCCTAGACCATTATTATTATTTATTTGAAAGAGCATTTATTTCCATGCTGCTGTACATCAAGAGGGTACATAATATAAAATTACAATAAACAAGAAACTATTAACAGACTGGTACAGAGGGGAGAGGACCCTGCACTCAAAAGCTTACAATCTACCTACTACTTGTTGAATTTCAGCACATCCGATCCTGTACTTTTCCTCAAGATGACCAATGCTAGGGGATGGAAAGGTTTGCTCCTGTTCTGTGTTTTTGACCGGCACCTGGTTTTGGCTGACGATCATTACTGGAAATAAATGTCCAAATCACTGAAGTGTGAACTAGGCCTAATACGACTATCAGACTATAAAATACCATGACATGGAGTGAATAATTAGACTGTGTGTAGCCGCAGCCTAAAAGTCAATAAGAATATAGACAGCATATAGGGCTGCAACGAATACTCCACTAAATCTAGTAATTCGACACAAAAAAATCCTCCACGCAAATTTTTTGCATCGAGGATTCGTTTGTGTCACGTGACCACGGAGAGGGAGTGAAGCGCTTGCTATTACTCCCGCTCTGTGGTCTCCCGCTTCACTCGGAATACTCACCTTTCCAGCAGGGGGCCTCCGGACACTCCACAGCACGTCCATGGTCCCGTCCATGGTCCCTCTGGAAAGGTAAGTTGGTGCGACTAAGGCCGGGCGCCAATGACGCTGTGCACTTCGGGTATCAGGAGGAGCAGGGGTAGGGGGGGTGGAGAGCTGCAGGCACAATAGGGGAGAGCTGCAGGCACAAGGGGGGGGGAGAGCTGCAGGCACAAGGGGGGGGAGAGCTGCAGGCACAAGGGGGGGGAGCTGCAGGCACAAGGGGGGGGAGCGCTGCTGGCACAAGGGGGGGGGAGCTGCTGGCACAAGGGCGGGAGAGCTGCTGGCACAAGGGGGGGAGAGCCGCTGGCACAAGGGGGGGAGAGCTGCTGGCACAAGGGGGGAGAGCTGCTGGCACGAAGGGAGGGAGAGCTGCTGGCACAAGGGGGGTAAAGCTGCTGGCAAAAGGGGGGGAGAGCTGAAGGCACTGGGGTGGGGGAGAGCTGATGGCACTGGGGTGGGGGAGAGCTGATGGCACGGGGGGGGGTTGGGGGCTCATGGCACTGGGGGATAGTAGAGCTGATGGCACCGGGGGAGAACTGAAGCACTTGGGCTGATCACACTGGGGGGATCGAAGGGTGTTGGGGACTGATGGCAGGGGGTCTGATGAGTTTTTTATAAAGGAAAACAGTCTATTAATTCATTTTTTCTTATTAGATTAATCGATTAATCGTAAAAAATAATCAATAGAATACTCGATTTCTAAAATAATCGTTTACTGCAGCCCTAACAGCATATTATTTCTGTCTCTTTATATAGTACGTATGTCATTCTATCTATTTGTTCTCTTTTCTTATAGGAGTTCATTATACATACCCCTTGTGAGAATGCACAGAAGATGTATATTGGCAATACAATGAAAGGGAATTATGCTGCTGTGTTTGCACAGCTAATTATGGATGGAAAATCTCAAGGTTTGTTTCTCTGGATATTCTTGAGACATGTAAGGTTCCAGTGACAGTTCTGCCTTCATGCGTCCGTAAGGCGCAGGTAATTGCTCAATTCTGTGACTAGACAGTTCAGGCAAGGCGACAGCTAGTTAATAAGGGTTCAGGCTATGGTTGCATTACATATCTTACGATCTTGAAAGATAAAAGACATTGCCAAGTTATGTATATGCCAATGCAGACTAAGCATGTAAGCACTTGTTCTGATCTGTCCCATAAATCACACAGCCAGTTTGATTTATAAAGTCTAATAGGTAATAAGTTCACGTGAAGGCAGACCTAAGTTTAACCTTTCTTTTTTTTTACGATTTTCTCTAGGGCCGCACTGTTTTATTGTCCCAATCCGTGACGTCAATGGGAATATGTATCCAGGAGTAGAAGCGATAGACATGCTGTACAAAGAAGGTAGATTTTTATATTTTGCTTATATAAATACCGTAGGTCTTTCTGTTATTTCTTAACTTTTTAAAATACATTTTATTCTACAAGATGAGATGTTGGATTACAAATTGGTGTATTATATGCACAGTCTATTAGGATGTTTGTTGAAGACCACTGCTTCCTAAAGAACAAATGGGGACATTTGGTATGAAATTTAGACCTCAATAGTGGCGTAAAAAAAGTTGCAGATTTTGCCACAAGCCATATTTGCAACTTTTGCATTTTTTTACGACACTTTTCAGAACTGGTGAGAAAAAGGGGTGGGGAGGGGGCGCTGCAGCAGGTCCGCCACATTTGTCTTGTTTCAAGCTAGTTTTCTGGCATGAATAAAGACAGAAATCTACGGCAGATAGGAGGCTGTCTTACATTTTAGACTGTCGCACAGCTAGTAGGAGGATGCTCCAAATCTATGACAGGCGTGTGTCTTTACATAAATTTGGCACGTCCTCCAGCGATGCAGGTGGAATCAAGACTGGCAAAAAAATTACGGTCTTGATCAAAATTTCTCACTAAGTTTATCAATTTTTAACAAAGTTGTCGAATGGAGTCAACCTGGTGGGGAGTCAACCTGGTGGGGAATCAGTGGAAGCAGGGAAGCATGGGCCATTACCTAGCAAGGCAAGGAAAATATATTAACGTCAGATTTGTCACTAATATGTAATGGACTACTTTATTACTCTCTTCACTCTAGGTGTTTGTATATGAGGAGAAGTTTTGTTTGTGGCCATTAAATGATGTATATGACATTTTTAGCCAGTTTTCCACCTCTGTAGGCTCTGTTTCTTAATGAGCAAGTAGGTGGAGATAACCTGCACCGATGTCTCCCATACACAGCACACAGAGAAGATGAGACCCTGCTCCACTATCTCTCAAAAGCATAGCTCCTACAAAGAAATGCAACACCAGAGGATCCAATAAAACAAACAGTCTTTATTAAAGTGTGACTTCCATTTCAATTTTTTTATGTGTAGTGACCGTGAATGCAAGTGTTTTTGTAATATACTTTATTAGAAAACGACATGTAAAATGTCCGATTAGCAACACTTTGAGGGTTGCTAAGGAAATTCCATCTTCATTCTATCGAACCCTGAAGATAGTAAGTGTACTGTGTCCCTGGATACTTGCCAGGGGTGGATTGGGAACTTAAAGTGGCCCTGCAAAAAAAAAAAAAGTGGCCCCATGTTGTAGGCGGGTCCAAATTGATAGAATACAGGGCCAAAAAAGGTGGAGGGGAAGCAATAATATAATTCAGCGCAAAATACTGCCTCGGCAGAACTAAATACACAGTGCAGGACATAATACTGCTGCTCCACAGCATACAACTTTGTGACTGTCCTGAGGACGGCAATACAGTTGAATGCAGGAGGACACTTTCTTCTGCCAGGCAGGTGCATAAGTATCAAATGCTCCGGGCATTTATTCTTGCTGAGTGAATCAAATCATTATGTACCCGACCGGCGGCCATAAGGACGGCTCAGAGGCCCCCTGGCCATCAGCCTATCAGGGAATTTCCCTGTAGGGTCTATTGCCAGTGTCCCCATGGTACTTGCTGTGAGGGCTAATTGCTGGCTGCAGCGCTCCCATCTATCTTCTCATTGCATCCATTGGTTAGCTCTGGGAAAATGGAGATGAGCACTGCTGCCAGTAATCAACATTGAGAGTAAGTATATATCAGGGGCAAAGAAAAAAATAAGGGGTTGGGTCAGCACAACCTGCCTGTAGGTGCAGATCGCTATGGCGAAATACATATACAAACGGAAAATGCAAATGTGATCGCACACTACATCCAGCACTCTGCCCTCCATGCTGGATGAGACATTGGTTTATGTTTTGGCCAAAGCATAGTAAGCCACTCACCGCGTCAAGGCTGTCTCATGAGTGGTCCCTAACTCTTGTTCCTACCTGTTCATGGGCCATGACAGCCACATAAAATGGAGGGCAGAGAGCTGGATGTAGTGTGCGATCACATTTGCATTTTCCGTTTGTATATGTATTTCGCCATAGCGATCTGCACCTACAGGCAGGTTGTGCTGACCCAACCCCTTATTTTTTTCTTTGTAGTATATATTGGAGGCGTGGCGATCTCCTTGGAGTCATTGCACACCTGACCAGTTAATCTGTCCTTGAGGCTGGTTTTAAAGTCAGTATAAAACTGAGTCTGCTTGTATAGAACCTACCATTAGCCATTTGGCTCCAGGAGAAGTATATGGTGGGTTCAGCATGCATGTTGGTACTTGCATCCCTGGATCCGATGAAAGCTGTAATGGCACCGGACGGGGTTACAAGCAAAGTGTACTTGGCTTGCATGCTGACCTGCATTCCCTGGATTTTATGTGGCTGTCATGGCCCATGAACAGGTAGGAACAAGAGTTAGGGACCACTCATGAGACAGCCTTGACGCGGTGAGTGGCTTACTATGCTTTGGCCAAAACATAAACCAATGTCTCATCCAGCATGGAGGGCAGAGTGCTGGATGTAGTGTGCGATCACATTTGCATATATCAGGGGCAGTCTAGCCATAGATCATACCGGGAATATTCCTGGTGGTCTGATGCCCAGGGGACTGCCGCAGATACCCTCCTGAATTTAACTGCATTGCCATCCTCAGTACAGCGATATAGTTGAATTTTGCAATGGGGAAGGGGAGCCGATGGCGGCCTGCAAAGCTGTTCACCCTCATAGGCCACAGGCCACTATGCCTGAAGCCTATGGGGCAGTAAAACGGTGCAGACGTTCACAATGAGATGGCATAAAGAACACTAAAAAGGGCATTACCGGAGGCACTATAGGGTCATTAATGGGAGCATTTTCAAAACGGTCAGCACTATAGGGGCATTTTAGAAAGCATTTGTATTGCAGGCACTATAAGGGCATTATTATTGCTGGGAGCAGTATAGGGGGCATTAGTAATACTGGGGGCACTATAGAGGATTATTATTGCTGGATGAAATATAGGGGATATTAGTATTATTAGGGCACTATAGTGGATGTTTAATGCTGGATGCAATATAGGGGGTATTAGTGATACTGGGGGCACTATAGGGGCATTATTATTGCTGGAGGCACCATGGGTGCATTATTAATACTGGGGACACTATAGCGGCGTTATAGAGGGACTTTTTACTAGTGGCACTATAGTGGGCATTATTACTATCTGGGACAGTATTTTTTCTGCAGTATAGTGTTTGGGCGCATTGGGGAGCACAACGAGCACTGGGGAAGGCAGAAGGATCAGAAGTTTGTGTTCAGAAGGAGAAGGTGGGGAAGGTGATGGAAAAGTGAGGAACCCAGATGTCTGTGTTTCAAAGTCTGTTTCCAAGATGGTGGTCTGGTCCAAATGGAAATGAGGCAAGAGAGCATCTGCATCAGAGAAGACGTCACTAAATGTAATAAGTTTATGTAGTACTGTAGTGCTGTTCGGTAGCACTTAAAGGCAAAGTAGGATGCTGGAAGTAGGGCTGGCACAGTGGTGTGGTCCACATCTCACCTCCTCAGCCTTCTCCTCCATAAGGAAAGAATTTGGCCACTACAGAGGGGTAGCTTCTGGGGGGGGGATTTTTGATGGTGGGGCAGTACTTTGTGCTGCACTGTGGTATTTGGTTCTACTGTGACAGTAAATTGTGCTGTACTCTGGTATTTGGTTCTGCAGGGGTGGTGTTTTGTGCTACATTGTGCTGTTAGTTTCTGCTGGGGCAGTAGTTTGTACTTCACTGTGGTATTTGTTTCTGCTGGGGTAGTATATTGTGTTGTATTGTGGTGTTTGGTTCAGCTGCAGTGGTATATTATACTGCACTATGGTATTTAGTTCTGCTGCAGTAGTACGGTATTTTTTGCAGCACTGTGGTATTTGATTCTGTTGGGGTAGTATATTGTGTTGTATTGTGGTGTTTGGTTCAGCTGCAGTGGTATATTATACTGCACTATGGTATTTAGTTCTGCTGCAGTGGTACTGTATTTTTTGCAGCACTGTGGTATTTGATTCTGTTGGGAGGCAGTATTTTGAGCTACAATGTGATATTTAGTTCTGCTGGGGCAGGATGTGTACTGCACTGTCGTGTTTGGTTCTGATGGGGCATTATATTTGCCGCACTGTTGTATTTGGTTCTGCTTGGGTGGTATTTTGTGCTGAACTATGGACTTTTGTTCTGCTGGGGCAATATTTTGTGCAGCACTTTGTTATTCATGGCTCTGCCTACTTGTGTTTAACAGTAACATGGGGCCACTTCTATTTTTTTTCAGGGCCACTTTAAGTTCTCAGCCCACCCCGGTGTACGGGAACACAGTACATTTAAGGCCCCTTTATGTAGGCTGATGCAGCAGGTACTGTTCTTTCACGATAATTGCCTTCTCATCAGAAGAGTTGAAAGCTGCATTTACTTGCTGCAATCATCTCCACTGGAACGCTACTGTGATTGATCATCCCCAAAGAGAATCTTTTTTGTGGGCAGCAAATCGTTGTTTAGACAGCACGATCTTCTGCCCAGAAACTATGATTTAGGTGTCTGCACCAGTGATGGCCAGTTCGCATTGTTCGCCCGCAAACACATGCGGGCTGCCATCTTAACTCGCAAGTCCGGCGAGGCACAGGTAAGCCCTTACCTGTGCCTGCGCCGCGAGCTGGTCTGAAACAAATGCGGTCACCGGGAGCAGGCAGTTCCGAGAACAGCCGCCGGGGGCCTTCATCGGGCTGTCCTCGGAACTGCCTGCTCCCACTGACCGCATTTGTTTCAGAACGGCTCGCGGCGCAGGCACAGGTAAGGGCTTACCTGTGCCTCGCCGGACTTGTGAGTTAAGATGGCAGCCCACATGTGTTCGCGGGCGAATAATGTGAACTGGCCATCACTGGTCTGCACCAGCTAAACCTTCACCCTATGAACAAGTGTTTGCTTGATCATCAGGTGATCAGCGGCACCCTTACACAGGGCAATTATTCCCGATTGTCGGCCAGTGTAAAAGGGCTTTTACTGTCAGCGCAGATTGCTGGCAGCAGCGATCCTGTTTTCCTAATGGTAACCAGATATGTGATGGCAAGATAGAGAAGGACACTGCTGCTTGCGTTCAGTGCTGGCTGCAGATAATATATAAAATCCGTTTTTTTGCGAGGTAGGTTATACACGAAGACAGGCAGGGCTGGGGCTGTGAAGCCTACCTCAGCATCTTACAGTTATCTGTTTTTAGCACTCATTGGAACACTGAATACAGAATTTCAAGTGTTTCAGAAGTTAGTGTTGCTAAGGGAACACTTTACATGCAGATTTCTAATAAAAGTTAACATAATTCACTAGAATAAGTATTATTACAAAAACCCTCAAATTCACTGTCCCTACACACTAAAAAATATTGAAATGAGAGTTCCAATTTAAATATAAAAAATATTAAAACCAGTTAAAAATGAACAGATGAGAAAAGCACTCACAAGAAAGTGAATATCACGTTGCCAAAAGTTACATGCATATAATATACAGTATAGGACTGGTGATGTGATGGTTAATCCTTCTTTCCTGCAGATGTAGAGGATGCCTCCTTGGCATGGTTACAGGCCATGGTTCTAAGGGCAGTATGTAATTTGATTCCTCAGTAAACTGGGGGTCTGTCTAGAGCAGGGGTGCAAAACCTGTGGGCCAGGGGCCAGATGCGGCCCTCGATACCATTCTGTGCGGCCCCCAACCATCTGGTGACAGACATGTATGTCTATGTCTTGTGGCTGCTCACATGTATTTTTCATGTATTCTCCCATTTAGATGGGAATCCTGTAGGTGTAATCGGATATTTATAGTATATACTTCATGTATAATATGCCATAATTCCAGTATTTCAATTGGTAATACCCCTTTTTGTTTGCAACCCTTCGGATTCCTTTAGTCTGACAATGTGGCCTCTAACCAAAAAAGGTTGTGCACCCCTGGTCTAGAGTGAACAATTTATGAGGGGGGGTCTGATAAGTGGAGAAATAAGCATTGATTGATGCAAAGTTTATTGAAATGAAAGTGACCATTTAATAACTAATAGTAGAATTTATTTCCTCAGCCAAGTAAACAATATTATATTATCCTTCTAGGTGTTAAATCATGGAGTTTAGTATCATCTATAAGGACAGTATTGAACTTGTACTCTTAATTAATAGACATCTTAAAAGGGTCCAGTATCCAGTGCAGACCCTTCTTTATTGGCTTTATTGGAATCAAAGTTACAAAAAATTGGTACCATAGATTGTGATAAAGGAATTTTATAATTTTATACCAAAATGTGTACACTTGAAGAGTTAGTATGCTAAGAAGTAAATGGTAAATGTGATGCTTAGAAGATACATTGTGACTTTCTTACACAATGACATAGAATTTTTGTAACTGTCATTTACAGTACAGGAACAACAGAAGAAAAAGTGTTTTTGTCGTGATATACACGTACAGTACAGACCAAAAGTTTGGACACACCTTCTCATTCTAAGAGTTTTCTTTATTTTCATGACTATGAAGGCATCAAAACTATGAATTAACACATGTGGAATTATATACATAACAAACAAGTGTGAAACAACTGAAAATATGTCATATTCTAGGTTCTTCAAAGTAGCCACCTTTTGCTTTGATTACTGCTCTGCACACTCTTGGCATCAGCTGTGTATCCACCTGACTTCTCCTCAACACCACTGATGGTCCCAACCCCATTTATAAGGCAAGAAATCCCACTTATTAAACCTGACAGGGCACACCTGTGAAGTGAAAACCATTTCAGGGGACTACCTCTTGAAGCTCATCAAGAGAATGCCAAGAGTGTGCAAAGCAGTAATCAAAGCAAAAGGTGGCTACTTTGAAGAACCTAGAGTATGACATATTTTCAGTTGTTTCACACTTGTTTGTTAGGTATATAATTCCACGTGTTAATTCATAGTTTTGATGCCTTCAGTGTGAATCTACAATTTTCATAGTCATGAAAATAAAGAAAACTCTTTGAATGAGAAGGTGTGTCCAAACTTTTGGTCTGTACTGTACATCTACTCACAGATCTAGTGATCAGATAAATTGTATTTTGTAAGTCATAGGAACTAATCTAGCAAGTTGAGGATGTGGTAGCAAAATGCTAAAGAATGTGTTAACATTGACGCCTGTAAATCCTTCATAACTGTTGTTTCTATTTTTTTTATAAATCAGTAGTACAAGAAAAACTAAGAGACTTTGAAATATATCAGAAAAAAATGCTTCTTTTTCCTCTTATCAGGGTCCTTTCCTGCCCTCACTTCACTAACCCTCAATTCACTGTCCTGATCTGTCTTCAGTGAAGAGGAATTTATTTATTTATTATACACACTTATATAGCGCTACTATATTCTGCAGCGCTTTACAGACATTAGCATCCAACTGTCCCCAATGGGGCTCACAATCTAAGTTCCCTATCAGTATGTCTTTGGAGTGTGGGAGGAAACCGGAGTACCCGGAGGAAACCCACGCAAACACGAGAAGAACATACAAACTCCATGTAGATGTTGTCCTTGGTCGCATTCAAATCCAGCTCTGCAAGGCACCAGTGTTAACCACTGAGCCACTGTGCTTGGCAGCTTACTGAAGGATCAAATTATATAGAAGTCTATGGAAGGGTTTCTTGGGAGAGGCAGAGAGAGACAGACAGAGATGGTTCTGTTGGCTAGTAAGAGTTTAACTGTCTTGCCTCACTGCTGCTTTATTACTGTTGCTGACACTTATAAAAGTGTTTCAGAGAGTTAGGGACCAGGATCTCCTTTTTTCCATGTGTAGTCTATGGGAGACATCATAGCAGCTAGTCTTGTGAAGTGAACGGGAACTAAACTGCAGTACACCAGCGCTGGAAACTACACAGTGTATGGGGCCTACTGCTTCCGCTCTGTATACTGTATGGTTTCCAGCATCACAGATGTTGGACCCCCACTGATCTGATATTCATGACCTATCCTGAAGATCTGTTATTAAAGGGCTTCTGTCACCCCACTAAACTCTTTTTTTTTATCCATACATAATGTAATTAATCATTTTGGTTCAGTAGATACTGCAAAAAACATACTTTTATAATATGCAAATTACCTGTCTACCAGCTGGTAGCAGCCGCATCCTCCTCATAAAGACGCCCCCTCCTCATGTTGATTGACCGGGCCAGCGGACGCGCTCGTTCTCTGCTGGCCCTGTCTGCATTCAAAATCTGGCGCCAGCGCTGTACCTGTCTTCAGTCGGTGCAGGCGCACTGAGGGGAGGACGCTCGGCCGGTCGCTCCTTCCTCAGTGCGCCTACGCCGGGGGTAGATGTGACGTCACCGGCGCAGGCGCATTGAGGATGGAGAGGCCGAGCGAGCGTCCTCCCCTCAGTGCGCTTGCGCCGACTCAAGACAAGTACGGCGCTGGCGCCAGATTTTGAATGCGGACAGGGCCAGCAGAGAACGAGCGCGTCCGCTGGCCCTGGCAATCAACATGAGGAGGGGGCGTCTTTATGATAGGAGGATGCGACTGCTACCAGCAAGTAGCCGCCCTACTTGCTGGTAGACAGGTAATCTGCATATTATAAAAGTACGTTTTTTGCAGTATCTACTAAACCAAAATGATTAATTACATTATGTATGGATAAATCGCAGTATAGGGATTATAAGTACCCAAAAAAAAAAAAGAGTTTAGTGGGGTGACAGAAGCCCTTTAATATCTGTATCCCATACAATCCCCTTAGTTAGAGCTTTCTTCTTACTAGTCAGAGACAAAGCCTCAGCCCTTCTCCTTTTCCTGTTTTTCTCAGGATGTATTGGAAAACAGGGAAGCCCTTCATTTTTGGTTTGCAATTTCAGACCGAAACGATTCAAGAAAGCTAGTATATTTCAGTTTCTCTTTGTCTTCCTGTATTTATAATTTTGTAACTAAGGCATATGTACAACGCATAATATGCAATGTAAATATGTAGCTGACCTAAAGACGTTTAATATCAAGAATTGCCAGATGGTGACAGCAATTCTCACAACTAGGATGACAACATCACTGCAGCTCCCAAAGACAATAAGCACACAAATTAGGCACTTGTGTTGAGCATACGTGCGTGATTTCATGTGTAGATATTACCATGATCGATATTCTCTCCCAGACATGTGTCAACAGATCGCCATCTGTCGTCTGGGATCTGCTGATCATTAGGGCTTTTTCCCCTGAAACACTGGGAAACGTCAATAAGATATCAACTTACACACTGTACTTATAAGTTTTTTATTAAAAGGAAGGGGTAAAATACAGGCATACTTTGAAAATGTTGATGGGCTTCATTTAAAAGGGTTTTCAGGGATTATTTAACTGATGACCTATCCTGTGGATAGAAAAATAATGGCTGCACACACATATAAGCAGTAAAGCTGAGAAATGGGGATCATTCTAAATTCAAGTGGTGTTATACCTACTATAAATGGATCAATGGAAGCTCTTAGCGCACATTTTGATCAAACTTGTGTCAGGCCCATCTACCAAGCGTCAAGGTGGGCAGTGTAGGAACCAGCTACATTTATACTTTGCTCAGAAGCCCCAGGCAGATGGGCGTTTGCTCAGTCTAAAAGAGACGCTACCTTCAATAAATACTTTTTTAGCAACCATGTTTGCCTTATGGATATGCACCTATGTGTCACGGCTGTATGTGAGCAACAATAGTATACACAGTAAAAGAGCTACTGACCGGACCCAAACTAGGGAGGATAAAGGGTGACCCCTGTCAGACCCTCAAAGCTCTCCCTATTCTGCTAAAGCACATGCCCGAATCCAAATGGCGGAACGAGGCATGCCCACGTGCCTAAGACTGATGACCACTGTAACCCCTACAATAGTGGAAGGGGCACGGCCACCGGTGCCCTACTCAGTATATGGAGGGAACCGTGGCCACCTCAGATCCAGTCAGAAAATAATCAGGTACACAACAATGTCTGTACACTTAGCTGAAGGTGTTGCAGCCGCAGAGAAGACGGATCCAAGGACAGCTGGCAATATCCGGAGTGCTTGCTGCAGCAGAACACAGGTCCAGTGAAAGGATAGCATACAAGGGAAGATACTCAAGCAAGAGCTACAACCCAAATGAGAAATATAATCCACACCTACAATAGGAGGAGGGGGAATATAAAGGCAGGGGAATCAAATGGAGGAGGAACAGCTGGGAGGAAGGAAACAGAAAACTCCTCCCAGCTCTAGTAGTGACATCATCACAGGGGTGGAGAAACAGAGCTGTGAGAACGTCCCAAAGCTCTGGTAGTGACAGTACCCCCCCATCTACGGGTGGACTCCGGACACCCAGGACCCACCTTCTCAGGATGAGCCCTATGAAATGCCCTGATGAGGCGAGTGGCTTTAATGTCCGACACCGGAACCCACATCCTCTCCTCAGGACCATAACCCTTCCAATGAACGAGGTACTGGAGAGAACTGCGGACAATGCGAGAGTCCACAATTCTGGAAACCTCAAACTCCAGATTGCCATCAACCAAAATCGGAGGAGGAGGCAAAGAGGAGGGTACCGTGGGCTGGACATATGGTTTTAAGAGAGATCTGTGAAATACATTATGTATCTTCCAAACCCGTGGAAGATCAAGACGGAAGGCAACAGGATTGATGGCTGACAAGATTTTATAAGGCCCAATAAACTTGGGACCCAATTTCCAGGAGGGAACCTTCAGTTTAATATTTCTTGTAGACAACCACACCAGATCACCCACACTCAGGTCCGGACCAGGCACACGTCTATTATCAGCCACACGCTTATACTTCTCACTCATCTTTCTAAGATTACTCTGAATCTTTTGCCAAATGGTAGACAAAGACGAGGAAAATCTCTCCTCCTCAGGCAAACCAGAAAGAGCCCCTCCCGAGAATGTCCCAAACTGCGGATGGAACCCATATGCACCAAAGAATGGCGACTTATCAGAAGATTCCTGACGGCGGTTGTTCAGAGCAAACTCAGCAAGAGGGAGAAATGAACACCAATCCTCCTGGTTCTCTGCCACGAAACAGCGCAAATATTAGGGTTGTTGCGGGTATCGAAATTTCGATACCCAATCGATACTTTTGTCCCGGTATCGATACGATACCGGGATTTCCGTTTTTTCGATACTGGGCTGCGCTGCTGCGCAGTCTAGTATCTCTGAACATGAGCGCGCTGCTATCGGCGCGCTCATGTTCTCTCTCAGCAGCACGGGGAGAAGGAAGCTGTCCTCCCTCCCCCTGTGCTGCTGCCGCTGCCACCAATGAGAAGAGAGGGGCGGAGGAGGGGCGGCAATGAGAAGAGAGGGGGTGGAGGAGGGGCGGGCGCACTGCGCCACCAATGATAGGATTACTATCGGAGCGATGGGAGGAGACATCAGCTTCACTAGTGGGCGTTCCTTTTCCCTGCGCTGCGATTGGACAGCGCTACAGCCAGGGAGAAGGAACGCCCACTAGTGAAGCTGATGTCTCCTCCCATCGCTCCGATAGTAATCAGCAGCATGTGGAGCAGGAGAGGAGACAGTAATGGGGCACTGCTAGGGTTGCCACCCGTCCGGGATTGACCCGGACAGTCCGGGTTTGCAATCCTGTGCCCGGGTACAAGCCTTTCTTAGACCCGGACACAGGATTATTCTATTCTATTCATTGAAACTGCAGACAGTCAGTGTGGAGTCCGTCCGATCGCATATTTAAGCTGCTGCTGTCTGAGTGCACTGCACTGTCACTGATGATCAGCTGAGCGGAGCGCTCCCTCCCCCAGTCCCCCAGTCCCCCTCCTCCTCCAGTCTACAATCACTACAGTGATGCGGCTGCCAGGCAGGCAGCGCAGCCGCAGCAGCTCACTCACTGTTTAGTAGTCTCCAGTCTCCTCGCTCCTCCTCTGCCTCTCAGTCCCTCCCTCCTTCTCTCTGATAAGGAACTAAGTCAAGTCCACAGGAAGTGACATCAGAGAGAGAGGCAGGGAGGGAGATTTGAAATCATTCTTCCAGCAGCTCCAGGCTCCAGCAGCCTGCCCAACTAGTGCCCAGCCCAGACTGTGCCCGCTGTGCCCTGCTAGTTTTTCAACATGACCAAGACTGAGTCTGACTGTGACACTAGGTAATCACTTACTTTACTTCTAAAAAGGTATAAATATAAAACATTTGAAGCATGTTTGTAACAGTGTTTAAACAGCCTCAGGTTTCTGAATCTGTCAATCAGAAAAAACATTTATGTTATGTAGCTGATTGACATCAGCGATGGGCTGATGTCAGCAGTGCATAACAGTGTGTTTTATAACTCCCTGCCTGCTGCCGTTCTCTTAAAGGGCTTCTGTCACCCCACTAAAGTGTTGTTTTTTTTTGGGGCCAGTTAAATTAGTTATATTGCGATATATGAAAATATAATGGTGTTACTTACTTTGATCCAGCAGTTTATTCAAAAAATGAAGTTTTATCATATGTAAATTCGGTCTCTACCAGCAAGTAGGGCGTCTACTTGCTGGTAGCTGCTGCAGAAAACCGCCCCCTCGTCGTGTTGATTGACAGGGCCAGCCGGGATCTCCTCCTCCGGCTGGCCCTGTCGGCATTTCAAAAATCGCGCGCCTGTGTTGATTCGGCGCAGGCGCTCTGAGATGAGGAGGCTCGTCTCCTCAGAACTCCCTCAGTGCGCTTGCGCCGATGACATCACCAAAATAGAAGACGTCATCGGCGCAGGCGCACTGAGGGAGTTCTGAGGAGACGAGCCTCCTCATCTCAGAGCGCCTGCGCCGAATCCACACAGGCGCGCGATTTTTGAAATGCCGGCTGGCCCTGTCAATCAACACGACGAGGGGGCAGATTTCTGCAGCAGCTACCAGCAAGTAGCCGCCCTACTTGCTGGTAGAGACCGAATTTACATATTATAAAACTTCATTTTTTTAATAAACTGCTGGATCAAAGTAAGTAACACCATTATATTTTCATATATCGCAATATAACTAATTTAACTAGCCCCAAAAAAAAAAATCACTTTAGTGGGGTGACAGAAGCCCTTTAAAATAAAGACATGATATGCTAATGAGCCTCTAGGTGCTATGAGGGCGTTGCTGCAGCACCTAGAGGCTCCGTCCATTCACCTTTGGCAGTGGCACGCCCATGTTTAGTTGATTGACGTCCGAGTTCTCCTCTTCGTCCCGTAAATCCTGCGTCTGCGTCGAATACTAAACAGTACGGCGCAGGCGTGGGATCAGGGGCGTAACGATTGCGGTGCGACAGCAATCAGGGGTGGAGGTGGGACATGGGCGTGGTTGGAGGCGGGGCATGGGCGTGGCTGGAGGTGGGACATGGGTGGGGCCTGGAAAGGGCCCTCCCTCCCTTCTGTTCGGGTTTGGCTTGAAGAAAAGGTGGCAACCCTAGGCACTGCGGGCGAACGGAGCGGCGCCCAGGACTAAATGGTGAGTGCTGAGACATCGCTGGGCGCCGCTCTGTGTGGCCTAATAGTGAAAGTCTGGACTCATATACAGTAGTCAGTCTTTAACACATACAGGAGGCGGGTGCCGGCAGCAGAATCGCATTGCCGGCACCCTGCCCCTGACAGGGAGCTGCGATCAGCGGTGGTCCAAAATCATTGGTGGTGCAGTGTGCCCCCCCCCCCCTCAATCCCCCCATCCCATTAAAATCATTGGTGGCACAGTGCGCCGGCCCCTCTCAACCCTCTAGTATTAAAATCATTGGTGGCAGTCGCCACAGGGACCTCTCCACTCCCCCTCATTGGTGGTGCAGTGGCAGCTTCTGATCGGAGCCCCAGCTGTGTAAGCCTGGGGCTCCGATCGGTTACCATGGCAGCCAGGACGCTACAGAAGCCCTGGTTGCCATGGTAACATCCCTGATGCTGTGTGCACAAAGCACAGAGCAGCAGGGACAGTGTGGAGTCCTATTCACCCTGATAGAGATCTATCAGGGTGAATAGGAAAAGGGATGAAAGATCCCAGGTTCTCGCCCCTAAGGGGGGAAATAGTTATTAAATAAAAAGTGAAAAAAAACAAACACTAAAATATGAAGTATAAATCACCCCCCTTTTCCCAATTTCACATATAAAATATATAAATAAACATATTACATCGCCACGTCAGAAAAGTCCAAACTATTAAAATATAAAAAAAAAATCTAGGTGGTGAATGCCGGAACAGAAAAAATAAAATAAAAACTGCGCGATTCGCCATTTTTAAAAATGAGGAATGCACGTGGCTTTTTTTGTTTATTTTTTTCGCGTGGTATCGAATGGTATCGAGTATCGCAATACTTTTTCATGGTATCGAAACCGAATCAAAAATTTGGTATCGCAACAACTCTAGCAAATATGTCTCCAGATTCTGATTGAGGCGCTCAGTCTGACCATTCGACTGCGGGTGAAAAGCAGAAGAGAAGGACAGCCGAACCCCCAGGCGAGAACAGAAAGCCTTCCAGAACCTGGACACAAACTGCGTGCCTCTATCGGAAACAATATCAGAGGGAATGCCATGCAATTTAACAATATGGTCGACAAAAGCTTGCGCCAACGTTTTAGCATTGGGTAAACCAGGGAAAGGTACGAAATGAGCCATCTTGCTAAAACGGTCCACCACCACCAGGATCACCGACTTCCCTGAGGAACGAGGAAGATCCGTGATAAAGTCCATGGACAGGTGTGTCCAAGGACGGGAAGGTATGGGTAACGGAAGAAGGGAACCTGAAGGCCGTGAACGAGGGACCTTAGCGCGAGCGCACGTCTCACAAGCAGCCACAAAACCCTCCACCGACTTACGAAGAGCCGGCCACCAAAATCTCCGAGCAATGAGATCTACCGTGGCTCTACTCCCGGGGTGACCAGCAAGAACAGTATCATGATGCTCCTTGAAGAGTTTGTGACGTAGCTCAGGAGGCACAAACAACTTCCCAGAAGGACAACGGGCAGGTGCCTCAGTCTGGGCAGCCTGGACCTCGGCCTCCAAATCCGAATATAGAGCAGAAACAACTACCCCCTCCGCCAAAATGGGACCCGGGTCCTCAGAGTTTCCTCCTCCCGGAAAACAGCGAGAGAGAGCATCAGCCTTCACATTTTTGATCCCAGGGCGGAATGTAACGACAAAATTGAATCTGGAGAAGAACAGAGACCATCTGGCCTGTCTCGGATTCATACGCCTGGCCGACTCCAAGTATGCCAGATTCTTATGGTCGGTAAAAACGGTGATAGGGTGCCTGGCCCCCTCCAACCAATGGCGCCATTCCTCGAAAGCCAACTTGATGGCCAACAACTCCCTATCTCCCACATCATAGTTTTTCTCTGCCGGGGAGAGTTTTTTAGAGAAAAAGGCACAGGGTCGCCATTTGGCAGGAGAAGGGCCCTGGGACAAAACCGCACCCACACCCACCTCGGAAGCATCCACCTCAACAATAAAAGGTAAGGAAACATCGGGATGCACCAAGACGGGAGCAGATGCAATACTCTCTTTAATCTTAGAAAAAGCTGCAAGCGCCTCCTCTGACCAAGAGGAAAAATCCGCCCCCTTTTTTGTCATGTCAGTGAGGGGTTTGACCACAGAGGAATAATTCAAAATGAACTTTCTGTAATAGTTCGCAAAACCCAAAAAGCGCATCAATGCCTTCTGATTCTCAGGAAGCTCCCACTCAAGTACAGCACGGACCTTCTCCGGATCCATGCGAAAACCAGAAGCAGAGAGGAGAAAACCCAGAAATTGAATCTCCGATACCATAAAAAGACATTTCTCCAGCTTGGCGTACAATTTATTTTCCCGCAGAATCTGCAGAACCTGAAAAAGATGATCCTGATGGGTCTGAACATCAGGGGAAAAAATCAAAATATCATCAAGATACACCAATACTAATTTCCCCATTAAATGGTAGAAAATACTGTTAATAAAATGCTGAAAGACGGCCGGAGCATTTATCAGGCCGAAAGGCATAACGAGATTCTCGAAATGCCCGTTAGGGGTATTAAAGGCCGTTTTCCATTCATCCCCCTCTCTGACCCTGACCAGGTTGTACGCGCCTCTCAAATCCAATTTGGAAAAAACCTTGGCCCCAACAATTTGGTTGAAGAGGTCCGGGATCAGAGGAAGGGGATAGGGATCGCGAATCGTGATACGGTTCAGCTCCCTAAAATCTAGGCAAGGTCTCAGAGAGCCATCTTTTTTTTTTAACAAAAAAAAACCCAGCGGCAACAGGTGATTTTGAGGGACGAATATGCCCCTTTTCGAGACTCTCGGAGGTATAGGTTTGCATTGCGATTCTTTCCGGTTGTGAGAGATTGTAGAGGCGAGCTTTTGGCAGCTTGGTGCCGGGAATGAGGTTAATGGGACAGTCAAACTCCCGGTGAGGAGGTAGCTCCTGAACACCGCTCTCGGAAAACACGTCCGAGAAATCAGAGAGAAATGATGGCACAGTTTTAGTAGACACCTCTGCAAAAGTCGCTGTAAGACAATTCTCTCTACAAAAGTCACTCCACTCATTTATTTGCCTTCCTTGCCAATCAATAGTGGGGTTATGTCTAGTGAGCCAGGGTAACCCCAAAACTAGAGGAGAAGGCAATCCGTTAAGGACAAAACAAGATATATCCTCCACATGAGTGTCACTTACAGCTAACCGGATATTGTGAACAATGCCCTTCAGAGATCTCTGTGAGAGTGGAGCAGAGTCAATAGCAAAAACAGGTATATCCTTTTCTAATGTGCAAACCTGAAAACCATGCATTGCTACAAATTGAGTGTCAATAAGATTGACGGCCGCTCCACTATCGACAAAAATCTCACAAGAAATGACTTTGCTCTCTAGCGCCACCCTGGCAGACAGGAGAAAACGGGAACTGCAGGTCAGAGGAAAAGCATCAATTCCTACATCAACTTTGCCCAAAGTAGCAGATGAAGCAGAGTTTGATGATTTACCTTTTGAGGTTTTTCTCTTATTATCGCTCTTAGTACAGTTCAAGAATCTCCTAGATGGACAAACATTTGCCAAATGACCTATGCCCCCACAACAAAAACACACCATACTCTGAGGACTAAATCCTCTTTTATCAGGGGCAAGTCGACCTAGCTGCATGGGCTCCTCCTCAGAGGGGAGCGAGACAGGATGAGGCCCCTGCACACAGAATGAGTCCGCACCACTGCCCCTAGACTGACCATGGCTGGACAGAGAGGTCTCGTTTCTTTCTCTTAGACGCCTGTCAAGGCGTACCGCCAATGACATGGCAGACTCTAAGGACGTTGGTCTCTCATGGAAAGCAAACGCATCTTTCAATCTCTCTGAGAGACCATGACAGAACTGACTCCGGAGTGCAGCATCATTCCAACCTGAATCAGCTTCCCATCTCCGAAATTCAGAACAATAAAGCTCCGCAGACAGTTTGCTCTGGCATAAAAAACGTAAGTTAGATTCGGCCAGAGCAACACGATCCGGGTCATCATATATCTGCCCCAGGGCCACAAAAAATCCTTCCACGGATCAAAGGGAGGGATCCCCTGATGGCAGCGAAAAAGCCCAAGTCTGAGCATTACCCCTGAGCAGGGAGATGACAATCCTCACCCTCTGCTCCTGATTACCAGAGGAATGTGGACACAAGCAAAAATGGAGTTTGCATGCCTCTCTGAAGCGAACAAAACTCTCACTGCCCCCGGAGAACGTTTCCGGAAGTGAGACCTTTGGCTCGCAACAGACTCCATGGGCCGGAGCAGAGCCCAATGCTTGAAGCTGAGTCATAGATTGACGGAGATCCGCTACCTCCAAAGAAAGACCCTGTATGCGGTCAACCAGGCCAGAAAGCGGATCCATGTCAAAAAAGACGGTTTTGGTGGATTATAATGTCACGGCTGTACGTGAGCAACAAGAGCATGCACAGAAAATAGAGCTACTGACCGGACCCAAACTAGGGAGGATAAAGGGTGACCCCTGTCAGACCCTCAAAAGCTCTCCCTATGCTGCTAAGCCCATGCCCGGATCCAAATGGTGGAAGGAGGCATGCCCGCGTACCTAAGACTGATGACCACTGTAACCCCTACAATAGTGGAAGGGGCACGGCCACCGGTGCCCTGCTCAGTATATGGAGGGAACCGTGGTCTCCTCGGATCCAGTCAGAAAACACACAGATACACAGCAATGTCTGCACACTTAGCTGAAGGGCTGCAGCCGCAGTGAAGACGGATCCAAAGACAGGCTGGCAATATCCGGAGTACTTGCTGCAGCAGAACACAGGTCCAGTGAAAGGATAGCATACAAGGGAAGATACTCAAGCAAGAGCTACAACCCAAATGAGAAATATAATCCACACCTACAATAGGAGGAGGGGGAATATAAAGGCAGGGGAATCAAATGGAGGAGGAACAGCTGGGAGGAAGGAAACAGAAAACTCCTCCCAGCTCTAGTAGTGACATCATCACAGGGGTGGAGAAACAGAGCTGTGAGAACGTCCCAAAGCTCTGGTAGTGACAGAGGCACGAACAACTTCCCAGAAGGACAACGGGCAGGTGCCTCAGCCTGGGCAGCCTGGACCTCGGCCTCCAAATCGGAATATAGAGCAGAAACAACTACCCCCTCCGCCAAAATGGGACCCGGGTCCTCAGAGTTTCCTCCTCCCGGAAAACAGCGAGAGAGTGCATCAGCCTTCACATTTTTGATCCCAGGTCGGAATGTAACAACAAAATTGAATCTGGAGAAGAACAGAGACCATCTGGCCTGTCTCGGATTCATACGCCTGGCCGACTCCAAGTATGCCAGATTCTTATGGTCGGTAAAAACGGTGATAGGGTGCCTGGCCCCCTCCAACCAATGGCGCCATTCCTCGAAAGCCAACTTGATGGCCAACAACTCCCTATCTCCCACATCATAGTTTCTCTCTGCCGGGGAGAGTTTTTTAGAGAAAAAGGCACAGGGTCGCCATTTGGCAGGAGAAGGGCCCTGGGACAAAACCGCACCCACACCCACCTCGGAAGCATCCACCTCAACAATAAAAGGTAAGGAAACATCGGGATGCACCAAGACGGGAGCAGACGCAAAACTCTCTTTAATCTTAGAAAAGGCTGCAAGCGCCTCCTCCGACCAAGAGGAAAAATCCGCCCCCTTTTTTGTCATGTCAGTAAGGGGTTTGACAACAGAGGAATAATTCAAAATGAACTTTCTGTAATAGTTCGCAAAACCCAGAAAGCGCATCAATGCCTTCTGATTCTCAGGAAGCTCCCACTCAAGTACAGCACGGACCTTCTCCGGATCCATGCGAAAACCAGAAGCAGAGAGGAGAAAACCCAGAAATTGAATCTCCGATACCATAAAAAGACATTTCTCCAGCTTGGCGTACAATTTATTTTCCCGCAGAATCTGCAGAACCTGAAAAAGATGATCCTGATGGGTCTGAACATCAGGGGAAAAAATCAAAATATCATCAAGATACACCAATACAAATTTCCCCATTAAATGGTAGAAAATACTATTAACAAAATGCTGAAAGACGGCCGGAGCATTCATCAGGCCGAAAGGCATAACGAGATTCTCGAAATGCCCGTTAGGGGTATTAAAGGCCGTCTTCCATTCATCCCCCTCTCTGACCCTGACCAGGTTGTACGCGCCTCTCAAATCCAATTTGGAAAACACCTTGGCCCCAACAATTTGGTTGAAGAGGTCCGGGATCAGAGGAAGGGGATAGGGATCGCGAATCGTGATACGGTTCAGCTCCCTAAAATCTAGGCAAGGTCTCAGAGAGCCATCTTTTTTTTTAACAAAAAAAAAAACCCGCGGCCACAGGTGACTTTGAGGGACGAATATGCCCCTTCTCGAGACTCTCGGAGATATAAGTTCGCATTGCGATTCTTTCCGGTTGTGAGAGATTGTAGAGGCGTGCTTTTGGCAGCTTGGCGCCGGGAATGAGGTTAATGGGACAGTCAAACTCCCGGTGAGGAGGTAGCTCCTGAACACCACTCTCGGAAAACACGTCCGAGAAATCAGAGAGAAATGCTGGCACAGTTTTAGTAGACACCTCTGCAAAAGTCGCTGTGAGACAATTCTCTCTACAAAAGTCACTCCACTCATTTATTTGCCTTCCTTGCCAATCAATAGTGGGGTTATGTCTAGTGAGCCAGGGTAACCCCAAAACTAGAGGAGAAGGCAATCCGTTAAGGACAAAACAAGATATATCCTCCACATGAGTGTCACCTACAGCTAGCCGGATATTGTGAACAATGCCCTTCAGAGATCTCTGTGAGAGTGGAGCAGAGTCAATAGCAAAAACAGGTATATCCTTTTCTAATGTGCAAACCTGAAAACCATGCATGGCTACAAATTGAGTGTCAATAAGATTGACGGCCGCTCCACTATCGACAAAAATCTCACAAGAAATGACTTTGCTCTCTAGCGCCACCCTGGCAGACAGGAGAAAACGGGAACTGCAGGTCAGAGGAAAAGCATCAATTCCTACATCAACTTTGCCCAAAGTAGCAGATGAAGCAGAATTTGATGATTTACCTTTTGAGGTTTTTCTCTTATTATCGCTCTTGGTACAGTTCAAGAATCTCCTAGAGGGACAAACATTTGCCAAATGACCTATGCCCCCACAACAAAAACACACCATACTCTGAGGACTAAATCCTCTTTTATCAGGGGCAAGTCGACCTAGCTGCATGGGCTCCTCCTCAGAGGGGAGCGAGACAGGATGAGGCCCCTGCACACAGAATGAGTCCGCACCACTGCCCCTAGACTGACCATGGCTGGACAGAGAGGTCTCGTTTCTTTCTCTTAGATGCCTGTCAAGGCGTACCGCCAATGACATGGCAGACTCTAAGGACGTTGGTCTCTCATGGAAAGCAAACGCATCTTTCAATCTCTCTGAGAGACCATGACAGAACTGACTCCGGAGTGCAGCATCATTCCAACCCGAATCAGCTGCCCATCTCCGAAATTCAGAACAATAAAGCTCCGCAGACAGTTTGTTCTGGCATAAAACACGTAAGTTAGATTCGGCCAGAGCAACACGATCCGGGTCATCATAAATCTGCCCCAGGGCCACAAAAAATCTTTCCACGGATCGAAGGGAGGGATCCCCTGATGGCAGCGAAAAAGCCCAAGTCTGAGCATTACCCCTGAGCAGGGAGATGACAATCCTCACCCTCTGCTCCTCCTTACCAGAGGAGTGGGGACACAAGCAAAAATGGAGTTTGCATGCCTCTCTGAAGCGAACAAAATTCTCACTGCCCCCGGAGAACGTTTCCGGAAGTGAGACCTTTGGCTCGCAACAGACTCCATGAGCCGGAGCAGAGCCCAATGCTTGAAGCTGAGTCATAGATTGACGGAGATCCGCTACTTCCAAAGAAAGACCCTGCATGCGGTCAACCAGGCCAGAAAGCGGATCCATGTCAAAAAAGGACGGTTTTGGCGGATTATAATGTCACGGCTGTATGTGAGCAACAATAGTATACACAGTAAAAGAGCTACTGACCGGACCCAAACTAGGGAGGATAAAGGGTTACCCCTGTCAGACCCTCAAAGCTCTCCCTATTCTGCTAAAGCACATGCCCGGATCCAAATGGCGGAACGAGGCATGCCCACGTGCCTAAGACTGATGACCACTGTAACCCCTACAATAGTGGAAGGGGCACGGCCACCGGTGCCCTACTCAGTATATGGAGGGAACCGTGGCCACCTCAGATCCAGTCAGAAAATAATCAGGTACACAACAATGTCTGTACACTTAGCTGAAGGTGTTGCAGCCGCAGAGAAGACGGATCCAAGGACAGCTGGCAATATCCGGAGTGCTTGCTGCAGCAGAACACAGGTCCAGTAAACTGATAGCTACAAGTGAAGATACTAAAGCAAGAGCTACAACTGAAATGAGAACTATAATCCATGCCCTACAATAGGAGGAGGGGTGATATAAAGAGAGGGAAATCAAACGCATGAGGAACAGCTGGGAGGAAGGAAACCAAAAGTAAACAGAGCAGTGAGAACTCCTCCCAGCTCTAGTAGTGACATCATCACAGGGGTGGAGAAACAGAGCTGTGAGAACGTCCCAAAGCTCTGGTAGTGACACTATGACTATGAATAAGAATGTGCCAGTCTAAATTTTTTTGTAGTATTTATTGAGGGTAGCGCCTCTTTTAGACTGAGTAAACGCCCATCTGCCTGGGGCTTCTGATCAAAGTACAAATGTAGCTGGTTCTTACACTGCCCTGAAAATGTGGACTTGGATAAGTCCAAGAGAGGAGGTATATTAGTGATAGGGACCCGTCTGCGGAAGCCACCTTGACGCTTGGTAGATGGGCCCGACACAAGTTTGATCAAAATGTGCGCTAAGAGCTTCCATTGATCCATTTATAGTAGGTATAACACCACTTGAATTTAGAATGATCCCCATTTCTCAGCTTTACTGCTTATATGTGTGTGCAGCCATTATTTTTTTATCAACCATGTTTGCTTTATTGATATGCACCTATGACTATGAATAATAATGTGCCAGTCTAAATTTTTTGTACTATCCTGTGGATAGGTCATCAGTATCTAATTGGTGGGGGTCTGACACCTGGAACACCCGGCGATCATCTGTTTGAGAAGGCACCGATGCTCGCAGTAGCGCCATGGCCTTCTCCAGCTTAGCCAAGGCCATGTGACTTCATGCTCATCAGTCACATGGCCCTAGGCGCAGCTCACCCTCATTGAAGTGAATGGGTCTGAGCTGTGATACCAAGCACAGTTGCTATACAATGTACCATGCTGTGCTTGGTAAACTGAGAGAAGGCCACGGCACTACTGCAAGCGCCAGTACTTCCTCAGACAGCTGATTGGCAAAGGTCCCGGGTGTTAGACCCCCCACCAATCAGATACTCATGACGTAACCGGAGCATAAGTCATTAGTTAAAAAATCTTGGAAAACCCCTTTACTGAAACTGTCCAGAAAAATGGCCCTGTGGTCTATTACAACCAGTGCAGGTTTCATTTTCCAAACTGCTGTGGAAAATTGAAAGCTGAGATGAGATTAGACAACAAGGCCAGTTTTTGTTTTAGTCTAGAATAATGTTGAGCGAACTTCTGTTTTCAAGGTCGGCATACAAGGTTTGGGTTGGGGTTATCTAAGAATTCCATTATGGATTCCACTACCACGGACCATAAGTTTTATGTTCCCTGGTAGCCGAATCCATAACGGAATTCTTAGATAACCCGAACCCTAACCTTGAACTCCGACCTTGAAAACAGAAGTTCACTCATCTCTAGTCTAGAGATCTATGGCAGCTCCCAGATATCTGTTTCTGTGACTCACACACAGCTTCAAGAGGATTATTTAAATCGCTGAGGGATTTATGTGAATAATCATTTTGATTATTCCAAAGTATTATTCGATGGAAGTCAAATGAGTTGTCTATTTTAGTTAATAGAGGGGCTTCCTCTGCTCAGGATAATCTTTTGGTCAGACTGGAAAGAGGTTACAAAAATCTCCTGCTCTGGAGGACCTATCCTGTCCTTTCTCCTGTGGTGGAGATACAGGGAATTTGAACACTAAACGCTCCCATACCCATAAGTGTATTGTTGGCCGAACCCACTGACAGTTTAATGTGTGTAGGGAACTCCGACTCTCCCACCAACAGATGATGGAGGAGAAGGATTGGGCGAAATGAACATTTTCGCCCAATCCTTTTGTTTTCCCAGTAGATAAGCTGCTGCCAGAGGTGTATGTTAGCAGATTCTCTTCTCTCCTCATTAAACACACATACATATTCGTAAGTAAGATGTAGCTGCAGATAGCTATTGGCTGTGTATGGCTGACTTTACTTCCAGGTTTACTCAGTTGCACTCTGGTGGTCCCAGCAGGGGGACACTTTGTAATCAGCTTATTATAAAGATATCCTTCTAAATGTGGCCATACATATTAGTCTAAAGTTGATTGAAATTTCAGCCAAAATTATTATGCTTTGCATAAAATGTAACAGTGATTGATCATTTTATAGACCATCATTGCCTGAAAAAAAGTCAGCAGTATTACAGATTTTCATCCGATAGTCAGAAGACAGGTCTTTCTTTCAAAGAACATTCTTCATTCACCGCCCGGAGTCAATGAACATGTACCACCTGATTGAACAATTGTTATGACCCAATGTGGACTAAAATGTGTATGTAGGCAGTCGTTCACCAGATGCATAACTTGTTCAACATCGTAACACAGTTTAGTAACCTAGTTTATAAGGCTGAAAAAAAGACCTCTGTCCATCCAGTTCAGCCTCTCATCCTGCAAATTGATACAGAGGAGGGCAAAAAAACAACAAAAAAAAAACCCTGTGAGGAGGTAGAAGCCAATTTTCCTCACTTTAGGGGAAAAAATTCCTTCCCGACTTCAATAAGGCAATCAGAATAACTCCCTGGATCAACAACCCATCCCTAGTAACTATAACCATTAGTGAATTCCACCTCCTCAGGCAGAGAGCGCCATAGTCTCACTGCTCTTACCATAACGAATCCTCTTTTATGTTGGTAGAAAAACCTTCTTTCCTCTAGGCACAGAGGATGTTCTCTCGTCACAGTCCTAGGTATAACTAGATCATGGATGAAATCTCTGTACTGACCCCTGTTATCTTTATACATAGTTATTAGATCTCCCCTCAGTAGTCTTTTTTCTAAAGGAATAACCCTAATTTTGATCATCTTTCAGGGTACTGTAGTTGCCCCATTCCAGTTATTACTTTAGTTGCCCTCCTCTGAACCTTCTCCAGCTCTGCTATGTCTGCCTTGTTCACAGGAGCCCAGAAGAGTACACAGTACTCCATGTGTGGTCTGACTAGTGATTTGCAAAGTGGTAGGACTATGTTCTCATCATGGACATCTATGCCCCTTTTGATGCAACCCATTATCTTATTGGCCTTGGCAGCAGCTGCCTGACACTGGTTTTTGCAGCTTATTTACTGTCAACTAAAATTCCTAAGTCCTTTATCATGTCAGTGTTACCCAGTGTTTTACCATTTAGTATGTTCGGGTGACGTTTGTTTTCCTTCCCATGTGCATATTGTCCTTACATTTGTCAGTGTTAAACCTCATCTGCCCAAGCCTCTAATCAACCATCAACCTAATTCTGTCTAATTTGTATGGCCACCTTAACAAGTAAGGATTAGCATTTAAAGGGGTTGCCCCATTATCCCTGATTCACAGGATAGAAGATAATAGGGATTTGACTGCTAAGGCCCCTGCCGATCTTGAGAATGCAGCACGTGTTCTCCTGTTTGAATGAAGTGACCATCACACGTGTATGTCGCCACTCCATTCATTTCTTTGGGGCTGCTGAAGAAAACAAAGTGCTTCTGTCACACCGATAAAGTTAAATGGAGTGGGGGATACACAGGCGTGTCTGCCGCTCCATTCAGACGGGGAGCACGGGCCCCTGTTCTTGTGATTGGTGGGGGTCTGACCTTTGGCTTTATCCTGTAGAAAAGGGATCCGTTTTCTTAATGGGACTACCCCTTTAAGTACTAGAGAACTATTTTAAGTTCTGGGTCCTGATTTTTTTGTATTCAGAATTTTTCAAAACCATATGTGATGAATACCACCCCTTATGCCCTGACTGACGTCAGACATCAACTACGTCGAGCTCACGAGATACAGTATGATCACTGGTTACCAAGGCGTGACGTTACACCCTCCGGGAGGAGCGGGTAAAGTCCGTCTTGGTACAGTTTTCACAGATACCTCCTGTCCACACGGGCATAGAGAGGCAACAAGCTGCCCCAGTGAAACAGCGCGTTCTCAGCCCGGAAAGACTGCCACCAGTTCCTTGTTTGATATAAGCCCGGTCCATTAACGGGATTATATAGGGTGAGGAAGCAACCCACGGTAGCTTATAACTAGCCCGAAACACAGACGTGGGAATTCGTGATCGAGATACAAGACAGCACAAGATCAAATTATATATTTAATCGCCTTAAGGGCAAACTAGATAACATACTATACACAAAGAATATATACAGTGGTCTGAGGTTACAAATACAGGTAATATGGTAAAAACAGGATTACTCAGAGCACAAGTCAGTTACCGGGTAGATGAATGTTCCGTTGGGTTATGATTAGTCCTTTGCTGTATTCACATGGAGGGCAGTGATGTCAGCAGGTTGCAGGTCGCTCTAAACACATTGCACGATGTGACCCTCCTTCAGAGAAAAGACACGCCCACTTGCTGGCACAAGCCTTTTAACCTGTAGTCAGCCCCCTCTGCTAGGCTGGCAGCACATGAGCCACAAAACCGTTTAAGGCTCATTGCTCCAGACCAGAATGTCGCAGGGAGGTGGTTCTGGGACCAATGGATCCGCCTGGGTTCCGGTTAACAGTAGAGTCCAAGCATGGTACCGTTATTTGGCTTCTGTGGGGAGATATGTATATCTCCCTTCCCTGGCCTCCCACCACCAGACTGTGACCACGGGCCTGTTCATTGTGGCCAAAGGGACACAAATATGTATCCGGTTTGTGCCTGTAATGGCCAGGCGATTCATAATTAATTATAAATTGCCAGTTCCATGCTGTCTGCTAGATTTGATTGAACTGGGGAATGGCCCAGACCCCTGCAGAGAGGTTTTTCCTATTCCATTGGCTGGGTTCCTAGCTGGCTGAATGGAGGTGAGAAATTGTAAACAAAGGTGGCCTGAAAGAAGTTCTCTGCCATATGGCTGGGCTTTGAAGCAGGGCCCTCCTGTGGAATTCACTACCTCTGCTATCTTACAGCTGATAGCTGGTGTGGGAACATGGCTGACAGTAAATATTAATCCATATTCCTCACACCTATACTGAAAATGTTAATGCATTACAAAATTTTATCGTTTTGTGAATTGATGTAATTTCTGAAATCTGTCATGTCCTTTCCAAGGTTACAAGCTTTTGTGTTTTTTCTTGCTTAGTGACATTTTCATCTTTTGCTCTGATTAAAGGTCTTCATGGTGTAGACAATGGAATTCTGACATTCAATCAAGTTCGGATCCCGAGAGAAAACCTGCTGGACAAGTTAGTATATCAACATTGATTTCAGTTTGGCAGGAGTTACCTGTGGTTAGGCCAAGTTCATTTAGATGTCAAAATGACTGGAAGTTTAATTCTAACCTGAATCGAGCCATAGTTGCCTATTTGTTTTGATATTTTGCTGGCTATGTAATATAACTTTAAAACCATTGTAGTAATTGTGTTTTACTACTTTAGCTGACACTAGATCAGCAAAACATACCCAAACTGCATGTAGTAGGTTATTTATCCTTTGCAAGGCACAGTCGGGAAGAGGTATCAAAACTGGAGCAAAGGAAAAGTGGGTCAGTTGCTTATAGCACCCATATAGGTCTCATCTTGAAAATTAAAGGGAATGTGTCATCAGAAATTAGCCTATTGTTTTAAAAGAACCTCTGTCAGCATGATCACCCCTATAAAACCAGGCATATTGCTGATTAAAACTATATATTTCTTTTGTTTGTAGCTTAACCACTTCCCAACCGCCCATTGACTATAAACGTCCTTGGGCGGTTGGGTTTATCTCTGATCGGACGTTTTGAAACGTCTTTTCAGAGAGGGCAGCTGCACACTAATTGTTCAGCTGCTGTGTCGGGGGCCCACTGTCAGTGACAGCAGGACACCCCAGAGAGAAGGCAGGGACCGTTCCTGGGTGTCCCTGCCTTCTAGATCACTGTATACACAGCGCTGAACGAGCGCTGTGTATACAGATGAGGAAGCAATGTGCTGCTTCCTGTCCCGGCCCGGTGGTCATCTGACCGCCAGGGGAGTGCAGGAGCTGTCGGGTCTTCCATAGACCACGATCAGCCATGCACTGAGGCTGTACAGCGCTGTATTATGCTGTGCAGCCTCTCTGGGGGTGTATTTCCTCTGTAACTGGGGCTACTATGTCAGCCCCAGTTACAGGAGAAATCATTAGTGAAAAAAAAAAAGTGAAGTTAAAAGTCCACCAGAGGTCTTGTATGACCTTATGGGGAACACAAAATGTAAAATAAAAAAATAAAAATAATAAAGTGTTTTATAAAAAAAAAAAGTTTCAAAAGTAAAAAAAAATGTAATTAAGTAAAAAAAATATTAAAATAGAAAAATATATATGAAATAGACATATTTGGTATTGCTGCATCCGTGACGGCCAGCTCTATAAAAATATTACATGATCTACCCCATCAGGTGAACGCCATAAAAAAAAAAAATAAACATTAGCTAAAAACAGCTTTTTTAGTTACCTTACCTCCCAAATAACATAATGTTAATTGATCAAAAAGTTGTATGTAACCCAAAATGGTAGCAATAAAAACGTCACCTCATCCCGCAAAAAATTAGCCCCCGCACAAGACCATAGCCAGAAAAAAAAAAAAAAAGGCTCTAAGAAAATTGCAACACAAAAACATTTTTTTTCAAAACATTCTCTTATTGTGTAAAACGTAAAAAAATAAATAAAAAGGACATATTTGGTATTGCCACGTCCGTAACAACTGGCTCTACAAAAATATCACATGATCTACCGCATCAGGTGAACACCGTGAAAAACAAACAAATAAAAATTACGCGAAAACAGCTTTTTTTAGTCACCTCACCTCCCCAAAAACTTTATATCAATCAAACAAAAAGTTGTATGTAGCTCAAAACGTTAGCAATAAAAGCGTCACCTCATCCCGCAAAAAAAAAAGCCCTTACAAAAGACCATAGCTAGAATTTTTTTTAAATATGGCTCTAAGAAAATGGCAACACAAAACATGATTTTTTTTTCAAAAAATATTCTTATTGTGTAAAACGTAAACATAACAAAAAACTAGACATTTTGTATAGTTGCGTCCGTAACGACCGGATATACAAAAATATCACATGATCTATCCTATCAAGCGAACAGTGTAAAAAAAAAAAAAATATAGAAAAATGACACCAAACAGCTTCTTTTCTAATTCACCTCCCAAAAAAGTGAGATAAAAAGCTACCAGAAAGCCAAATGTACCCCAAAATAGTGGCAATAAAAACCACAGCTTGTCCCAAAAAAAATCCCTCATGCAGCTTACTCGACAAAAAATAAAAAAGTTATCGCTCTTAAAATCCATGACAGAAAATTCCATGATAGAAAATCCAGATGCTGCTCCTTCTCTTCTGAGCTCCGACGTATCCCCAAATAACAGTTTACGACCACAATTGGGGTGTTACTGTATTCAAGAGAAAATGGGTAGCAAATTGGGCGGGGGGATAATCTCCTGTTATGTTTCTTGTAAAAAAAATATATATATAGTTTTTCATTTTTACAGCCAAGGGTTATAAATTATATAAAACGCCTGTTGGCTCAAAGTGCTCGCTACACCCCTTAAAAATTCCTTGGGTGGTGTAGTTTACAAAATGTGGTCACTTTTGCAGGTTTTCACTAGGGGGGTACCTCAGGATCTCTTCAAATGCAACATAGCACCCTAAGACTATTCCAGTAAAATCTGCTCTCCAAAAATCATATGGTGCTCCTTGCCTTCTGAGCTTTGCCGTGTGCCCATACAGCGGTATACGACCACATATGGGGTGTTTCTGTAAACTGCAGAATCAGGGTAATAAATATTGAGGTTTGTTTTGTTGTTAACCCATAATATGTTACAGGAAAAAATTTATTAAAATGGAAATTTTGAAATTTCCCTTCTATATTGCTTTAATTCCTTAAAGGGTTAACAACATTTACTTTAAAGAGGACCTTTCACCTTGAAAAACATTGTGAACTAAGTATGCTGTGTTGTCCCGTTATAGGCTCCGGTATGTTCTCTCACTAAGTTATAGTAGGCGGTGTCTGCCCTTGTCCTGTGGGCGTCTCCTTCTCATAGGCTGCGTCTCCTAGTGAGAGAACATACCGGAGCCTATAACGGGAGAACGGAGCGGCGCCCAGGGGTAATAGTAAGTGCAGTGAGATCCCCGGGCGCCGCTTTCCATGGCAGCATACTTAGTTCACAATGTTTTTCAAGGTGAAAGGTCCTCTTTAATTACTTAAAGGGTTAGCAACATTTCTAAAACCAGTTTTGTGTAGTTTCTAAAATGGGGTATTTATGGGTGGTCCGTGGTATGCCGGGCTGGATTCCTGTTCAGAGCAGGAGCGCACGGCGTCATTGGTTGCTATGACGCCGTGCCCTTCATGCCGCCGCTGCACTACAGTAATACACTATGCGACGTGCGCTCCTGCTCTGAACAGGAATCCAGCCCGGCATACCACGGACCGCTCTCGGCCGCGGAACACGGCCGTGTGCATTAAGCCTTAGGCCTCCTGCACACGACCGTTTTTTCCCCCCGTTTACTGGCCGTTTTTTGCGTTTCGTATACGGTCTGTATACGAAACCATTCATTTCAATGGTTCCGCAAAAGAAACGGAATGTACTCCGTATGCATTCCGTTTCCGTATTTCCGTTCCGTTTAAAGATAGAACATGTCCTATTATTGCCCGCAAATCACGTTCCGTGGCTCCATTCAAGTCAATGGGTCCGCAAAAAAATGGAACACATACGGATATGCATCCGTATGTCTTCCGTTTCCGTTCCGTTTTTTGCAGAACCATCTATTGAAAATGTTATGCCCAGACCAATTTTATCTATGTAATTACTGTATACTGTATATACCATACGGAAAAACGGAACGGAACAACGGAACAGAAACAAAAAACGGTACAACTGATCCGTGAAAAACGGACCGCAAAACACTGAAAAAGCCATACGGTCGTGTGCAGGAGGCCTTAGGCAGTTGGAGGACCGAGGGGCCGGCTTAGATCTTGGAGCACCGCTACTCCTACGCCTCTTGGTGCTCAGTACACTACCCTTTGATTGAAAGGGTTAGTCAAGATAGCCCTGTCTTCTTACAGCTGCCACTGTGCCACCAATATGATTCCTCATTGTAAATCATTGATGTCAGTGTGTTCAATCAAAATCATGCATTCCACTAGGAATGCATGATTTTGCTAATGCTGTATGTACTTAAGCACTTATTAGTGGCAGCAGAGCCTCTTTAGAAGGGATTGAGCGCTGCACGGGGACAAGAGAGTACTAGGCTTGCAATCCTCCCAGCACCTACGCTACTCCACTGCCTGTGAAGCTGCCAGCAACATCAGCTCTTTGCATAAATATAAAATATATAATTAAAAATATATCATTTTCTGATGACACATTCCCTTTAAAGAAGTGATCTGTTTGGTTGCTATCAGCAGCTTTTTACTATCTCACCAGTCCACAATGGGATACCACCGTAGCACCGTTATGGCTCCCTTGTAATACAATATACCGTATTTATCTCCTCCGTGTTCTTGCACTTTTTCTTTTCAAAATACAGTGCATTGTTCACTTAAAGGGGTTATCAATCTTCAAGCAGAGAAAACTCATGCTAGCAGGCCAGGTAGAGATTCCAGTGCACGGGACATGCTCCAGTAATGTAGATAATGCAGTATAGAAATTGTCCAGCACCAGGAGAATAAAATCTTCAAAGCTTTATTTCATAATGCATAAAAAATACATCTCCACAGATACCATCACATTGACCGCCAATGCGTTTCGATCAGACAGTTGATCTTAGTCATGGCACAAAACAAGTGCCACGACTAAGATTAACTGATCGAAATGCGCTGGCTGTGAACGTGATGGTTACTTTGTAGAAGTATTTTTAATGTATTATGAAATAAAGCTTTGAAGATTTTATTCTGGAGCTGGACAATTTCTATGTTGGATTATTTTTGTTATCCATCTTCAACCTGAATTTTATCTTGTATCGTCTCATTCAGACGGCCGTAAATGTTTTGCGGTCCTCAAATTGCAGGTCCGCAAAACACGGATACCGGCCCATATGCGCTCCGCAATTTGCGGACCGCACAGGGCCGTGACTCTAATAGAAAATGCCTATTGTTATCTGCAAATGCGGACAAGAATAGGACATGATTTATATTTTTTGCGGGGCCGCGGAACAGAACAACATCTTTTGAGGCCCCATTGAAATGAATGGGTCCGCACCCATTCCGCGGAACGGGTGCGGAACAAAACATACGGCCGTCTCAATGAGCCCTATATAACATAAAAAAGGCACTCATCTGCTCCCAGCGCTCCAGTCCAGTCCAGTTCAGAGGGTCCAGTCTGGTTTATTGATGACGTGTCCTCAAGTGGCTTGTGACCCAGTAGTCACATGCTGGTTATGGACATGTCACTGCTTAGGACACTGCTGAGGCAAGTGATTGGCCGCTGTGGCCACTGTGATCCTGTCAAGAAGTTTGCCTGCCGGGGGCTGGAAGAAGCCAGACCAAACCCTTGGTGCTGAAAGAAAGCGACAGGGAGAAGGTAAGTGTGTTTTTTTTTCATGTTAGGTACAGCACTGTCCTGGGCGTAGATAACATTGGTGATAAATCTGGACAATCCCTTTAAGGTACTGTAGAGTATTAATTTCAGGAGCATAATTCTTGGAAACATAGTAACTTGAGAACAAAACTCTATGGAAAACTATTTATGGTTCCAGAACAACAAAAACAATGACCAAAACTAAGAAAATGAAGATGAAAGAAAAGTGAGTAGATGACTAATACAGATAAAAGCAGTGCTTGCATCATACAATCATAAAGGGCTGCTGAATCACTTTCTATGGTGAGGACATAAGCTTCTTAAAGGGTTTCTATCACTTTGTTTCACCTATTTAGCTTTCAGACACTAGCGATCCGCTAGTGTCTGCTTTATCTAACCATCCTAATATAAGAGCTTATTGTCCTGCCGTTTAGCTAAAAAAATAACTTATATAGATATGCAAATGAGCCTCTAGGTGCTATGGGGGCGTGATTAGCACCTAGAGGCTCCGTCTACCTTAACAAACTGCCGCCGCCCAGCGCGTCCCTCCAGCCCGCCCATCTCCAGCTGAAGCGATCCTCTCCGTGCGCGTCTCTGTTCTGCGCATGCGCAGTGAATGTCTGATCGCTTCCCTGCTCAGACATCTCCACTGCGCCTGTTCCTCGGAGCACTATGACGTCATCGGCGCAGGCGCAGTGGAGATGTCTGAGCAGGGAAGCGATCAGACATTCACTGCGCATGCGCCGAATACGAGGAGCATCGCATTCCGGAGGAGATGGGCGGGCTGGAGGGACGCGCTGGGCGGCGGCAGTTTGTTAAGGTAGACGGAGCCTCTAGGTGCTAATCACGCCCCCATAGCACCTAGAGGCTCATTTGTATATCTATATAAGTTATTTTTTTAGCTAAACGGCAGGACAATAAGCTCTTATATTAGGATGGTTAGATAAAGCAGACACTAGCGGATCGCTAGTGTCTGAAAGCTAAATAGGTGAAACGAAGTGATAGAAACCCTTTAAGTGATTTGTACAGTTCACAGTGTACAATAAAAATAACTGTCCCTAAGGGCTCATGCACACAACCGTATGTATTTTGCGGTCCACAAAAAATACGGATGACGTCCGTGTGCATTCCGTATTTCGCGGAACGGAACACCTGGCCCCTTCTAGAACAGTATTATCCTTGTCCATAATGCGGACAATAATAGGACATATTCTATATTTTTTTGGCGGAACGGAAACACAGATATTTTTTGCGGACCCACTGAAATGAATGGTTCCATATACGGTCATAAAAAAACCCTGAAACGGATATGTTTGTGTGCATGAGCCCTAACCTGATGGTGAGATGAGCAGCTTATCCTGTCACACATATAGTGGTACTTGAAAGTTTGTGAACCCTTCAGAATTTTCTATATTTAAGAATAAATTCGACCTAAAACTACATTCCTAAAAGTAGATAAAGATAACCAATCAAACAAATGAGTCAAAAATATCACATGGCTGTAAGTGGCAAAGTATGCAACCTGTTTTATTTAACCCCTTCACGAGGAGCAGGGTAGATTTACAGCACAGTGGGATGTGAGTTCCTGTATTCTGCCATACATGTATGGCACACTGATGGAGCATGCACAGGAGCTGTGCTTGCTCGATCAGTTCAGGGGCCTGGCCCCTGCTGCAACCACATGCAAATTTTGATGCCACAGTGACTACTGGGGGCTCCCTCTCTCAACCAATCAGCTCCCCACAATGCAATAACGGTGAGCCAATGGTTGCCATGGCAACCTTGCAAAAATTAAAGTATCAAGTGTAGAGAGAAAAAAAGCCCCCTTCCATTTATCAAGCCATTTTTGCAAAAAAAATCATAAGAAAAGATATATTAGATATGGCTGCATCTGTAGTTTCTGGCTCTATTAAAATAATCCACACTCCAAAAGCCAAATTATGTTCCTTACTTCTGAACTTTGCCATGTGCCCATACAGCAGCCTACCTCCACATTTATGACATTTCTATACCCAATAGAACCCGACTATGAATTCACGTAGTGTGGTGTGAGTCTCAGATGGCACCATCTGGAAACAGCATATTGGGCACTGAAATGCCATACCTGTGGAAAAAATTGCAATTTTAATTTTGCATGGTCCTCTGCATGTTCATTTCTATAAAATATTTGTGGCATCAAAATTCTTATTCCACCCCTTAATAAATATCTTGAGGGGCAGAGTTTCCAAAATGTTTTTATTTTTATTTTATTTTACCTCAGAGCCTCTACAGTTGTCAGTACAACGGTGTAAATTACCACATTGGGTCCCAAAATATGCATGGTGCTCTTTTATTCTTGACCCTTGTATGTCCAGGCAAAAGATTATGGCCACATGTATGGTCTTTCAAAAATCAGGAAGAATAGCATAATAATAGGAGGATTTATTTCTCATACAGGCACATGATGGGCACAACAGATTGGGCACTGAAATGACATATCTGTGTAAAAATTCTAAACTACTCTTTGCACGATCTGCTGTGCATTAGTTTTTACAAAACACCTGTGGGGTAAAAATGCTGAAAGCACCCATTGTTAAAATTGGTGAGGGTTATGGTTTCTAAGATGGGGTCACTTTTTGGGAGTTTCTTTTGTTTATTTTATTTAACCTCTTGGGGACACATGACGTACCGGTACGTCATGATGTCCCGGTACATAAGGACACATGAGTAGACACATGTGTAGTTCCGATCACTGCTGAAATCAATCAGCAGGCACCCTGGGACAATGCGCGGGGAGAGGGGGTCCTATGACCTTCCCCCCGTATCGGCGATCGCGGCAAACCGCAGGTCTCTGGGGACCCGATAACCTGGAACAGGATGGTGATCGGTGGTGTGATAATACACCACCAATCACCATCCTCGATCCTGAGAGGTGATGGTGACATCACCTCTCAGAATCGCTTCTGATTGGTTGCAGGGCGGGCGGGAGGTTCAAATTATTGCAGCTCTCCTCTCCTCCTCCTTTCTGTGTCCGGGAGCGAGGAGAGAGGAAGCTGCATCGGATCTCCAGACCCAGCACCCCCATCTGTGCCCAGCACCCCCCTTCTGACCCTCCACAGTGCCATCTGGCAATATAACAAAATAATAACAAAGACAGGTACACTCTGCGGTCTTACTAAACCCTCAAACTGATTTTAAAATTGAGAGATTAGCCAACATGTCCTACGGTGTAGACCATGTCTGAGCCCGAGCACCGCGCCAAGGTTTCTCAAGTAGCTCGGGGAACTAACACTCACCTACCTGTGCCATATGGGCAATACCAGGAGCCAGTGGGCAAATTACAGGAGCATGAGGCCGACTCACAAACAGCTCACCAGTTACCGTCCGGCCACTGTTAGCGCATCGCACACCCCACCGCTGATCAGCGAGTTAAAAAATAATAATTATTCACATTTTTCAGCTTTTTTTTTTTCTGTTAGTTTTAGGGATAAGTCCGTGCACACCCGTGCCCCCACACACACGCACACTAAATAAAGATTTCCACACACGCACACCGGATGTTCTCAGCCGAGGAGGCATACGCCCAGCTTGCCTCTGACTCCGAGAGCCCCAGTGAGGACGAGGATGACCCCACTTTCCTTTTGTCATCCGCGTCCTCATCATCTAGCGATGATGATGAGCCCCCAAGGCGGCGGAGCAAGGGGACCGCCATGCTAGGGACCCTGTGGCCCACACTAGTATGAGAAGCTCTGGGGTTCGTACTAGTTTTCTGGCCCACCAGTTAAGTCCACCTAAGTCCACCGGAGCCCCCTACCGGTGAACTTGCATGGTGTGTCCCAGAGCATTTTGAGCCTGCGATTCCTAATTTTGTTGGCCAAGCAGGAATCCAGATTCCCACAGTGGGCTTCACTGAATATGACTATTTTTGTCTTTTTTTCGGTGACCACTTTGTGAATCTGATTTTGGAGCAAACAAACGTGTTCGCCCAACAGTTCATTGCTCAACACCCGGGCTCCTTTTTGGCTAGGGCCGGTGGCTGGACTCCGGTCAGTGCAGCCGAGATGAGGACGTTTTGGGGCCTCGTGCTGCACATGGGCCTAGTCAAAAAACCCAGTGTCAGGCATTACTGGAGTGGGGACGTCCTCTACCAGACCCCACTTTACAGTACGGCCATGACATATACCCGGTTTGAGGCCATCCAGAAGTGCCTGCATTATGCAGATAATGCCACATGTCCCCCCTCAAGGTGATCCTGCCTATGACCGCCTGTACAAAATCAGGCCGGTCATCAATCACTTTGGGGCCAAATTTTTGGAGGCCTATGTACCTGGAAGGGAGGTCGCGGTTGATGAGTCTCTCATTGCTTTCAAGGGGAGACTCCTTTTCCACCAGTATGTTCCCTCTAAGCGGGCGAGGTATGGCATGAAGCTGTACAAACTTTGTGAGAGTACCTCAGGTTACACTTACAAGTTTTGTGTGTGCGAGGGGCGAGATTCCTGTATTGAACCCCCAGAATGTCCCCCCACTCTGGGTGTTAGCAGGAAACTTGTGTGGGACCTTATGCACCCAGTGCTAGATAAGGGTTACCACCTGTACGTGGATTACTTTTATACTAGTATCCCCTTGTTCCAGTCCCTCGCCGCCAGATCCACGTCCGCTTGTGGGACCGTGTGGAAAAATCAACGTGGCCTCCCTACCTACCCCCTCCAGGTACCTATCCCCAGGGGTGAGAACTGTGCCCTTACCAGTGGAAACCTGTTGCTAGTCAGATATAAGGACAAGAGGGATGTCCTTGTACTGTCCACAATTCACGGTAACTGCATCACCCCTGTCCCTGTGCGAGGTACCGCGGCAATGGTCCTCAAGCCCGATTATATCGTCGACTACAATCGGTATATGGGAGGAGTTGATCTCTCTGATCAAGTCCTCAAGCCATATAATGCCATGCGCAAAACCCAGGCATGGTACAAAAAAGTTGCGGTCTACTTGGTACAGGTTGCCTTGTACAACTCTTTTGTGCTGTCCGGGAGCGCTGGCAACACAGGGAAATTCCTCCAGTTCTATGAGGCAGTCCTCAAGGCCCTGATCTTTTCTGACCGGGACCTTGGGAACTGGAGGCGCTCGGATCGTCCCTGGCCAACACTTTCCAGGTGTGGTCCCCCATACTGGAAAGAAGGGACGGACCCAAAAAAGGTGCAGAGTGTGTCACAGGAGGGGGATACGGAAGGACACCACCACTCAGTGTGACACGTGCCTCGATCATCCGGTCCTCTGCATTATTGGTTGCTTCAGGGAGTACCACACTAAAAAAACTATAATTCTCAGACTTGAGACACTAAAACAAAAGAATTTTTTTTTTTTTATATTATTTTGTAAAACTAAAATAAATAAAAAAGTAGACATATTAGGTATCGCCGCGTCCGTAAGAATCTACTCTATAAAAAATACCCCATGACCTAACCCCTCAGATGAACATGGTCAAAAAATAAAATAAAAACTGTGCAAACAAAGGTATTTTTTTGTCGCCTTATATCACAAATAGTGTAATAGCAAGCGATCAAAAAGTCATATGCCCCCCAAACTAGTGCCAATAAAACCATCCTCTCATCCCGCAAAAAATGAGCCCCTACCTAAGAAAATCGGCCGAAAACTAAAAAAAAAACGGACTCTTAGACTATGGAGATACTAAAATGTTTTTTTTGTTTTTGTTTATAAAAGGATAATATAGTGTAAAACCTAAATAAATTTAACAAAAGTAGACATATTAGGTATCGCCGCGTCCGTAAGAATCTGCTCTATAAAAATACCCCATGACCTAACCCCTCAGATGAACACGGTCAAAAAAATAAAATAAAAACTGTGCCAAAACAGAAATATTTGGGCAAATTTTCCATTTTAAACCGTTTTTTTCCCAGTAAAAAAGCAAGGGTTAACAGCCAAACAAAACTTAATATTTATTACCCTGATTCTGCAGTTTACAGAAACACCCTATATGTCGTCGTAAACTGCTGTATGACCAAACGGCAGGGCGCAGAAGGAAAGGAACGCCGTATGGTTTCTGGAAGGCAGATTTTGATGGCCTTTTTTTTTTGGCACCATGTCCCATTTGAAGAACCCCTGATGCACCCCTAGAGTAGAAACTCCATAAAAGTGACCCCATCTAAGAAACTACACCCCTCAAAGTATTCAAAACTGATTTTACAAACTTTGTTAACCCTTTAGGTGTTCCTCAACAGTTTATGCAAATGGAGATGAAATTTCAGAATTTCTTTGGTAACCTTGCCTCACAAAAATGTAATATAGAGCAACCAAAAATCATATGTACCCTAAAAATAATCCCAACAAAACTGCCACCGTATCCCGTGGTTTCCAAAATGGGGCCACTTATATGGAGTTTCTATTCTAGGGGTGCATCAGGGGGGCTTCAATTGGGACATGGTGTAAATAAACCAGTCCAGCAAAATCCACACGGCGCACCTTTCCCTCTACGCCTTCCTGTGTGCCCGTACAGTAGTTTACGGCCACATATGGGGTGTTTCTGCAAACGACAGAATCGGGGCAATAAATATTGAGTTTTGTTTGGCTGTTAACCCTTGCTTTGTTACTGGAAAAATGGATTAAAATTTTAAATTTGCCCAAAAATTTAAATGCTTATATGTTATCTCCATTTGCCAATAACTCTTGTGGAACACCTAAAGGGTTGAAAAAGTTTGTAAAATCAGTTTTGAATACCTTGAGGGTGTAGTTTCTTAGATGGGGTAACTTTTTTGGAGTTTCTACTCTAGGGATACATCACGGGGGCTTCAAATGGGACATGGTGTAAATAAACAGTAGTTTACAGTCACATATGGGGTGTTTCTGCAAACGACAGAATCAGGGCAATAAATATTGAGTTTTGTTTGGCTGTTAACCCTTGCTTTGTTACTGGAAAAAATGGATTAAAATGGAAAATTTGCCCAAAAAAAACGAAATTATGAAATTTTATCTCCATTTGCCATTAACTGTTGTGGAACACCTAAAGGGTTAACAACGTTTGTAAAATCAGTTTTGAATACCTTGAGGGGTGGTTTCTATTATGTAAGCCTCACAAAGTGACTTCAGACCTGAACTGGTCCTTAAAAAGTGGGTTTTTGAAAAAAAATATTAAATTTCAAGATTTGCTTCTAAACTTCTAAGCCTTGTAACGTCCTCAAAAAATAAAATATAATTTCCAAAATGATCCAAACATGAAGTAAACATATGGGGAATGTAAAGTAATAACTATTTTTGTAGGTATTACTATGTATTATAGAAGTAGGGAAATTGAAACTTGGAAATTTGCGAATTTTTCCCAATTTTTTTTGTAAATTTTCAGGTTTTTTTATAAATAAAAAAAAATATTTTTACTACATTTTACCAGGGTCATGAAGTACAATATGTGACGAAAAAAACTCTCAGAATGGCCTGGATAAGTAAAAGTGTTTTAAAGTTATTCACACAAAGTGACACTGGTCAGAATTGCAAAAAATGGCCTGGTCCTTAAGGTGTTAAAGGGAACCTGTCATCAACTTTATGCTGCCCATACTAACGGCAGCATAACGTAGACACAGGTGAGTGATTTCAGCGGTCTGTCATTTATAAGTTAAAAGTAAGTGGTTGCCAAGAACCAACATCACAATCATTGCAGACTGGGCCTGGAAAAGAGTCTCGGCCACCTGAGTCATGGTTATTCATAAATTCCTGCTCTCCCTGCCCACCTGCTGATGTCTGACAGTCTTCTACCTAGTTTTCTCCCTTTCTCTCTAGGAGAGAACTGCCAATCATCAGCAGATGGGTGATAGTGCAGGAGATTATGAATAACCATGACTCTTCTCAGGTAGATTTGACTCTTTTCACGGCATGTGCTGCAATGATTATGATGCTGGTTCTCAGCAACCACTTAATTTTAGCTCATGAGTGACATGCCGCTGAAAGCAGCATTTCTGTCACTATTTTATGCTGCCGTCAGTGAGGTCAGCATAAAGTTGATACAGAGGTAAAGAGATAAAATATCCCAGGGCGCAAGAATCCAATCCAGATAGTGGTAGTAAATAGAAAACTTATTTATTGCAGAAGTACTAGAGTTGTGCCTACAGATAGCACAACCACAAAAGGTGAGCCCTGTACTGGAACCATTTATTTTATCTGTCTACCAACGGTATTACCCTATGGTGCGCCCTGCTTTGTTTTTAACAGCATAAAGTAAAAGCATAAAGTTGATGACAGGTTCCCTTTAACTTCAAAGCCCCAGTTTGTCGGCCAGTGCTGTATAAATTACCAAACTTTACACCTAGTTGATTTCCTCAAAGGATTTAGTTTTTAGGTTTACACTGTGGGACATGGCACCTGAGAACCATTCCAGCTAAATCTACCTTCCAAAATCCAAATAGCACTCCACTTCTGAGGGCTGTGTTGTGCCGATGCAGCAATTTACCACCAGAAATGGGGTTTCATATTCAGGCAATATGGGTAACCAATTGTGGGGTGCTTTTTCTCCTTTTACTCCTTGTGAAAATGAATAATTTGGAGGTAAAGCAATATTTTATTGGAAGAAACTAAATTTTTTTATTTTCACAACCAAGTGTAGTAAATCACATGTAATACTGTACTGTACTACAGAGAGGCAACCAAGTGTTTCTAAATTCTATGAAATGCCTGTGGGGTCAAAGTGTTTAATATGCCTATCAAAAAATTTCTTCAGAGGAGTAGGTTCCAAAATGAGGTCACTTCAAAAGCGACATGGCACCTAAAAACCGTTCTAGAAAAATCTGCCCTCCAGAAACTGTATGTCTCTCATTTGTTGTTAGCCCTGCCATGTGCCCATACAGTAGTTTACCACCACATATGGGATGTTTCTGCAGACTGCACAATCAGGGTAATAAATATAAAAGTTTGTTTTGCTGTTAACCCTTGTTGAAAAACTACTTTAAAAAAAATATTTTGATTTAAATTTCACCTCCATTTGCTTGAATTTGTGTGAAACACCTAAAGGGTTAACAACGTTTCTAAAACCAGTTTTAAATAATTTGAGGGGTGTAGTTTCTAAAATAGGGCTTCTATTATGTAACTCACTCAAAGTTGCTTCAGAACTGAATTGGCCGTTTAAAAAGTCAGTTTTGGAAATGTTTTTGAAAAATTGCTTCAAAAATTCTAAGCCTTCTAATGTCCAAAAAAAACTAATTTACAAAATAATGCCAACATAAAGTAGACATATGGTTAATGAATGAATTTTAATAACTATTTTTTGAGATATCACTGTCTTAAAAGCAGAGAAATGTAAATTTTGAAAATTGCTGATTTTGCAAAATTTTCAGTAAATTTAGGATTTTCTAAAAAATAAAGGTAAACCATATAGACCCACAATTGCTACCAATGTGAAGTACAATGTGTCACTTGGATAAGTAAAAGCATTCCAAACTTATTACCACATAAAGCGACACATTTCAGATTTGCAAACTTAGGCTTGGTCCTTAAGGTGAAAACTTGCTGTGTCCTGAAGGGGATAACGGGGATGTATAAAAGTCTGATCTTCACAACACTTTGTAGAAGTGTATTATGAAATAAGCAAATTAGATTTTTGAGGACCTCAGAAGAAGAGTTGTTGATGCTCATCAGGCTGCGAAAGGCTACAAATACATCTCTAAAGAATTTAGACTCCATCAGTCACCAGTATATAGTAGTAGGGTATACATTCTGCAGATATACAGCAGTATGGATCAAGTAAGGAGCAGTAAATCACATGTAATAATTAACTGTACTACAGAGCGGCACTATTAAAAAGACATTTCTTGCATGCTTTTAAGAAATATAACACCTGCTGATCTGTTCTACTTATCACATGTAAAAAACTGATTACAAGCAGTTTATAAGTGAAATGCGCATGCTGAGTGGCTGAATCTTGTGTATGCACCATTCTAAGGCTACTTTCACACTTGCGTTCGGGGTTCCACTTGTGAGCTCCGTTTGAAGGCTTTCACAAGCGGCTCCGAACGCATCCGTCCAGCCCCAATGCATTCTGAGTGGATGTGGATCCGCTCAGAATGCCTCAGTCTGGCTCCGCTTGGCCTCCGTTCCGCAGCTTGCAGCGTTCGGGTGTCCGTCTGGCCGTGCGGAGGCAAACGGATCCGTCCAGACTTACAATGTAAGTCAATGGGGACGGATCAGTTTGAAGTTGACACAATATGGTGCAATTTTCAAACTGATCCGTCCCCATTGACTTTCAATGTAAAGTCTGGACGGATCCGTCTGACTAACTTTCAAACTTAGATTTTTTTCTGAACTATAATGCAGACGGATCCGTTCTGAACGGATCCCAACGTTTGCATTATAGGAGCGGATCCGTCTGTGCAGACACCAGACGGATCCGCTCTGAACGCAAGTGTGAAAGTAGCCTAAGCGGTATTTGTAATATTATAGATCCCATCTGCTCTGTCATTTTATATTCTACACTATAATATATATTTATTATATTCTAGTGCTGGTTTCTATACAGTATGTAGCACATGTAAACATTTATGTTCTGTACTGGCTGCTGTTATTTTATGCTACCATTTATAAAATCTATTTATAAATTTTTAGTATATGATGTATAGTCTTGTGTACACTCAGTCTTACCCTTAGGTCCTCGATGCGCTTAGCTGGCTAGGCTGCAAAGGCCTAGTGAATAAGGCACCTATTCCAGAGACCAATTTCCTAGCACTTATCAAATGGAGAATCAAGCAAAAGGCAGGGAAGGTAGGGGGTTCTCAAGGTTCAAAGGGTTCGGACGAGATATAGAGAATGTGAAGAGAACAAAATTAATAAACGTGAGGAAAAAGTATCTTTAAAATAGAAGGGGCATTACCAACCGTAAATTTATAGACTAAAATTTAGGAAAACCCCTAAAATTATATGAACCAAAAATAAGTGTTATATAGGAAGATCAAACGCCTCGTTTGAAAAGTAAGGTTTTCAGTGCACGTCTGAATGAGAGAAGACTGGGAATCATTTTCAGGGCCAGAGGTAGGTGGTTCTAAAATCTGGCTCCTTGAGCCGAAAAGGATCTACCTCCACGTCTGATCTTGTTAACTTGCGGGATGTTAAAATTCGCAGAGTTACTAGACCTCAATATCCTCAACGGGGCGTACCTGGTGAATTTACGTCGCAGGTACAGGGGCCCCACACAATGGAATACCCTATGCATGAAGCATTCAATCTTGAACATCACCCGTTGTTGGACTGGGATCCAGTGCAAGGCATTAAGAGAGGGAGTGATATGCTCTCGACGGACAACGCCCGTTAGTAGCTTTACTGCGGCATTCTGCACAAGTTGAAGTCTATGCAAGTTCTTCTTAGGGAGTCCCATGTACAAGGCATTACAATAGTCCAACCGACTGCTGATCGGCGCTCCGACCAAGGCTTTCCTGAGAGGGAATTCAATGTATTTTAAGATCCTCCTCAGAAGTTTCAGCTGGTAGTGGCAGGAACTAACCACCTGATTTATCTGAGGAGCCAGGGTTAATCTGGAGTCCAAGACCACTCCCAAGTCCCTGACCTGGATGGCTGTCTCCGGGACCGGTCCAAAAGACAATAGCCATTGGGGTCCTGAGGGTGTAATTTTCTGGTCACTGAATGTAATACATTCAGTTTTGGTGCCATTTAGCTTTAGATGATTGGCACTCATCCAGTGATCGATCTCCAAGAGACATCCGGCTAGATCGACTTGATCAACTGTTCCTTTGGCAAGCCTAAAGTACAGTTGTGTATCATCCGCATAAACATGAAACTGAAGATTGTGGCTCCTGATGATGTCGGCCAATGGTCTCAGATAGATGTTGAACAAGACTGGAGATAGTGCCGAGCCTTGTGGTACTCCACAGGACAGTGGGAGATCGGCTGAGTGAAATACCCCCAGCTTCACTCATTGTACCGTGTCCTGGAGAAATAAGGCCATCCATGCCAAGGTCTTTCCATCTAATCCGGCTACCACTTTCAACCGGTTCAGTAACACTTGATGGTCAATAGTGTCAAAAGCAGGTGATCAGTCCAGAAGGACTAGGACCATAGAGTCGTTCTGGTCTAATGCCATCAGTAAATTGTCCTGGACATTGACCAGAGCGGTCTCAGTACCCCTTCCGGGTCGGAGTCCCGACTGGAAGTCGTCAAGAATGTGATTGGCCTCCAGATATCCCTGTAGTTGTGCAACAACCTCCCTCTCGCCTATCTTGGCAGCGAACGGCAGTCTCGAAATCGGTCTAAGGTTACTCAGATCGGTCACAGGTAGCGCCGGTTTCTTAGGCAGGGGTGTTACCACTGCCTGCTTCAGAATTGCCGGCACCTGACCGCTGGAAAAGGAACTATTTATAATGTCTCGAGTCGAATGTATGGCGCCATTGCAACCGCGGCGGACTTCACCACGACCGCCGGGCATGGGTCTAGAGGCAAGGAGGAGGCTCTAAGAGCTCCAATGATTTAAATCGTTCTCTCCTCAGAGATGGGCTGAAATTCTGTGAGGGAATAGGGTAAGGTTGAGAGTGAAGAAGAAAGTGTCTCGTCCGTCCTATGAACCATAGGGATATTGTCCCTAAGTTTCTGGATTTATATACACTGCTGCACCTATGCTATACACTATCTAATGCAGTAGGTTGTGATATACCAGCAGTAGATCTTGGGGTTAGGCTGTTCTCTTTTTAGCTTGGAGAAATTGAACCCCCAGTTTTATGGTCCTGTTAATATAGAGTCTGTGGGGAAGATTTATCAAGACTGGAGCTTTCTGCGCTGCCAGAGGGTGCCAGATTTGTGTCACATCAGATGTGAGCGGAGAGAGATTAAGACCAGAGTGTAAAACTCTGGTCTCGATAAATGTCCCTCAAAGTTTTGAAGATTGACAGAATTGCTGATCTACATGTTCACATGACCTATGTCTGGTCATCATATGACTTGCATCTACATTTGGCCTCATGCACACGACCGTTGTTGTGTTCCGTGTCCGATGTTCCGTTTTCCGTGATTTTCTGTGGACCCATTGACTTTCAATGGGTCCGTTAAAAACTCGGCTAATGCACCGTTTGTCATCCGCGTCCGTGATCTGTGGTTCCAGTCCGTAAAAAAAATATAACCTGTCCTATTTTTTTCACGGAAAATGGTTTGCGGACCCATTCAAGTCAATGGGACCGTGAAAAAAGCGGAGGCACACAAGATTGTCATCCGCGTCCGTTTTTTTCCTATCATTTCCATGGCAAACTTGACTTGATTTGACTTGACTTGACTTGATTTTTTTTAACTTTCCTTCATGTCTGGTGATCCTCCAAAAATAAAGGAAGACACACGGAAACAAAAACGGAAACTGATCACGGAACAACTGAACCCCATTTTGCGGAACGGAACACAACAACGGTCATGTGCATGAGGCCTTTATCAGCAGTTTTTCACTCTGTAGGCTCTGTCTCTAATTGTTAGTTTGCCATGAACTCATCTCCAGAGTAGGCCGAGAATAGCTGCTATGATGTCTCTCATAAACAGCACACATAGAAAAGAGGACATTATATAGCAGTAATAAGCAATTTTGATGTGAATCCAGCACTGGGGTGTGATAGCAAACTTAACCAGAGCCTTTAGCAGCATCTCAGTGGATGTCTCACATTGCAACTGCTTCTTATTTCCCCTCTCCTCTCCATAGATGTATATGGAAACCATATAAATGCTCACTCAATGAGTTAATAATCTGTCTTCCTTTAAGATGGATTTTAAAGGTACACTTCCTTTAGAAATGGGTATTTTTTTTAAACTCAATGTTCATAGAAAACTATTTTCGCTGAGTTTTTGGGCTGTTTTTCTTTTTCACTTCGGCAGCACTATACCATTAAGATGAAATACAAGATATTGTCCTTAGCAGTCAGCAGAGTGAGATAAAACTCCTATATAGATAAGCAACCCTTTACACAGGCCAAGAATCTTAAAGATAATCGCTAACGTGCGTTCATAGAAACGCTTGTTATCAATTATCTGGTGTTGTAAATGTACCACTGATTACCCGATGAACAAGCATTTCAGGTAATCCGATCATTTGTGCGTACACAAAAATCGTTGTTTGCCGGCAGCAGATCGTGCTATGTAAACACGATCTCCTGCCGGGAAACAATGAGTCAGTATCCTCTACCAGCGAGCAGCAGATTGTCGGGAAGAAACGCTTCTTTCCTGATAATCTACTGCTCTGTCGTCCTTTAGTTTACTGTTGCTATGAGGGAAAGATGTTGTCTGTTAAAGTAATAGTACATTAGTAGAATTTGGATAACATTATGGCAGCTCTATTGTTCTCTGAATTGGCCTAGATAAAGATGCCAACAGAAACTTATTAGTGTGATGTGTGATGCTCTAATTGAATTACTACATCAGGGCTCTCTCCGACTATAGTGAATGGTCTGAGTAAAAAGTCAAGCAGGGCTGTTTGCTGTGCTAAAAGTTCAAACAAAGGGGAAGTTAAAGAGCCTAGACAAGATGACAGAAGGTGAAAATTTGGACTGACGTCCATCTATTTTCTGTGAAAAATAATTATATAGAATACTGATAAATAGGCTGTTAATATGTGATTTTAAAAAAAAACCTTGATGGCAGTGTCCCTTTAACAATGGATTGAAAGTGAATGATCAGTGGAGGGGGCAGAGATGTGGCTTATAGAAGAGAAAGGATTTTTTTCTAATAAGCTATATTACAAAGCTTGTACTTTTGATTTAGGTCCCATTCACACAACCGTATATTTAAGTCCACAATTGCGGACAGATGCGGACCCATTCATTTAAATGGTGCCGCAAAAGATGAGGACAGCATATTGTGTGCTGTCCGCATCCGTAGTTCTGTTCCATGGCTGCAAAAAAGATAGAACATGTCCAATTCACAATAGGCTGGCCGTTCCATTCAGAAAAATGTGTAATGCACATGGCTGGTATCTGTGTTTTGCAGATCACAAAAATAGGTACAGTTGTCTGAATGAGCCCTTATTTTGATTTATCTCACACATTTAAACAAGTTGGAAAAGATTGCAGGTTGTATCCTGGGTTATTAAAGTTTGTGATAAATGGTTGGATATATTTTTAAACTGCTGTTTAAAGAGGACCTTTCACCACTCCTGACATGCCTGTTTTAATAGCTTCACACATTCCCCATGTAATAACAATTCTGGAGCATCTATTCTTATGGCTCTAAGTTGTGCCATTCCTTTATTATTTCTACTAGAAGTTATGAATGAATTGCTAGCAGTCTGCAGTAAGGGTACAGAGGGGTGTTAACCAGTTTGTGGGGGTCGTGGGGGGTGTTCCTGCACAGACTCGCTCTATCCAACCAGTGCTGCCATTTTCAGACTGTGCAGGTACACACCCCTAACTAGTTACCACCCCTCTGTACCCTTACTGCAGACTGCTAGCAATTCATTCATACCTTCTAGTAGAAATAATAAAGGAATGGCACAACTTAGAGACATAAGAATAGAAGCTCCAGAATTATTATTACATGGGGAATGCATGAAACTATTAAAACAGGCATGTCAGGAGCGGTGACAGGTCCTCTTTAAATTTACTGGTACTGAAGCTATGAAAAAAACACATTCTAAGGAGTCAATTTTGACCTTTTATTTCAGAATGATTCACATGACTGTAACCACGATCATCCACAGTTAACTCAGCAGAAAGTGCCTAAAACTAGATCAGAAACACCGCTTGATTGTGCTACAAGTGTTTGGTCTAACCTTTTTAAAATATTTGTTTTTCTTTTTAACCTCAAAAACATGTACTATGCATATTAAACTGCTTTTATTTCTCATGTGATCCCTTATTTTGCATAGTCTGTGGAAAGAAAGCACAACAATGAGAGTTAATGTATACCTAAATGAAGAGAATTCTCAGGCCACATTCACATCTCCAGTGAACGTTTCAGGCAGGCTGTCCAGGCAGAGAACAGCCTACAGGTGTTCACTGGATTCCGTATTGCCGCCGATCCATATTGACTATAATGGGATCCATTGGTGATCCGGCCACTTTCCGGTATAAATGCCATGTTTAGGCCGTTGCATGCAGCAGTTTTTGGTCTGGCCAACAGTTGACATTTGTGTCGAATCAGGCAGCCACAACAACTGGACAGAGATGTTAACGTGGCCTATTATATTAACTATTTAAAAGCTTGGGAGTTTGTTAGAATATGTTCATGTTTCAGAAATGTACATTGTATATCCGACACATATTTACTACAAGATCCACGTCAGAAATTTGAGTTTTAAACTTGAATTTCTGCCACAGGACGTAGTTTGATGTGCTGCAGATCTACATTATACCCACTAAGTAGGTTGATTAACCACTTCAGCCCCCAGTGCTTAAACACCCTGAAAGACCAGGCCACTTTTTACACTTCTGACCTACACTACTTTCACCGTTTATTGCTCGGTCATGCAACTTACCACCCAAATGAATTTTACCTCCTTTTCTTCTCACTAATAGAGCTTTCATTTGGTGGTATTTCATTGCTGCTGACATTTTTACTTTTTTTGTTATTAATCGAAATTTAACGATTTTTTTTGCAAAAAAATTACATTTTTCACTTTCAGTTGTAAAATTTTGCAAAAAAAAAACGAGATCCATATAGAAATTTTGCTCTAAATTTATAGTTCTACATGTCTTTGATAAAAAAAAAATGTTTGGGTAAAAAAAAAATGGTTTGGGTAAAAGTTATAGCGTTTACAAACTATGGTACAAAAATGTGAATTTCCGCTTTTTGAAGCAGCTCTGACTTTCTGAGCACCTGTCATGTTTCCTGAGGTTCTACAATGGCCAGACAGTACAAACACCCCACAAATGACCCCATTTCGGAAAGTACACACCCTAAGGTATTCGCTGATGGGCATAGTGAGTTCATAGAACTTTTTATTTTTTGTCACAAGTTAGCGGAAAATGATGATTTTTTTTTTTTTTTTTTTTTTCTTACAAAGTCTCATATTCCACTAACTTGTGACAAAAAATAAAAACTTCTATGAACTCACTATGCCCATCACGAAATACCTTGGGGTCTCTTCTTTCCAAAATGGGGTCACTTGTGGGGTAGTTATACTGCCCTGGCATTCTAGGGGCCCAAATGTGTGGTAAGGAGTTTGAAATCAAATTCTGAAAAAAATGACCTGTCAAATCCGAAAGGTGCTCTTTGGAATATGGGCCCCTTTGCCCACCTAGGCTGCAAAAAAGTGTCACACATCTGGTATCTCCGTACTCAGGAGAAGGTGGGGAATGTGTTTTGGGGTGTCATTTTATATATACCCATGCTGGGTGAGAGAAATATCTTGGCAAAAGACAACTTTTCCCATTTTTTTATACAAAGTTGGCATTTGACCAAGATATTTATCTCACCCAGCATGGGTATATATAAAATGACTCCCCAAAACACATTCCCCACCTTCTCCTGAGTACGGAGATACCAGATGTGTGACACTTTTTTGCAGCCTAGGTGGGCAAAGGGGCCCATATTCCAAAGAGCACCTTTCGGATTTGACAGGTCATTTTTTTCAGAATTTGATTTCAAACTCCTTACCACACATTTGGGCCCCTAGAATGCCAGGGCAGTATAACTACCCCACAAGTGACCCCATTTTGGAAAGAAGACACCCCAAGGTATTCCGTGAGGGGCATGGCGAGTTCCTAGAATTTTTTTATTTTTTGTCACAAGTTAGTGGAAAATGATGATTTTTTTTTTTTTTTTTTTTTTCATACAAAGTCTCATATTCCACTAACTTGTGACAAAAAATAAAAACTTCCATGAACTCACTATGCCCATCAGCGAATACCTTGGGGTCTCTTCTTTCCAAAATGGGGTCACTTGTGGGGTAGTTATACTGCCCTGGCATTCTAGGGGCCCAAATGTGTGGTAAGGAGTTTGAAATCAAATTCAGTAAAAAATGACCTATGAAATCCAAAAGGTGCTCTTTGGAATGTGGGCCCCTTTGCCCACCTAGGCTGCAAAAAAGTGTCACACATCTGGTATCCCCGTACTCAGGAGAAGTTGAGGAATGTGTTTTGGGGTGTCTTTTTACATATACCCATGCTGGGTGAGATAAATATCTTGGTCAAATGCCAACTTTGTATAAAAAAATGGGAAAAGTTGTCTTTTGCCAAGATATTTCTCTCACCCAGTATGGGTATATGTAAAATGACACCCCAAAACACATTCCCCACCTTCTCCTGAGTACGGAGATACCAGATGTGTGACACTTTTTTGCAGCCTAGGTGGGCAAAGGGGCCCATATTCCAAAGAGCACCTTTCGGATTTGACAGGTCATTTTTTTCAGAATTTGATTTCAAACTCCTTACCACACATTTGGGCCCCTAGAATGCCAGGGCAGTATAACTACCCCACAAGTGACCCCATTTTGGAAAGAAGACACCCCAAGGTATTCCGTGAGGGGCATGGCGAGTTCCTAGAATTTTTTATTTTTTGTCACAAGTTAGTGGAAAATGATGATTTTTTTTTATTTTATTTTTTTCATACAAAGTCTCATATTCCACTAACTTGTGTCAAAAAATAAAAACTTCCATGAACTCACTATGCCCATCAGCGAATACCTTGGGGTCTCTTCTTTCCAAAATGGGGTCACTTGTGGGGTAGTTATACTGCCCTGGCATTTTCCAGGGGCCCTAATGTCTGGTAAGTAGGTAAATGACCTGTGAAATCCGAAAGGTGCTCTTTGGAATGTGGGCCCCTTTGCCCACCTAGGCTGCAAAAAAGTGTCACACATCTGGTATCTCCGTACTCAGGAGAAGGTGGGGAATGTGTTTTGGGGTGTCATTTTACATATACCCATGCTGGGTGAGAGAAATATCTTGGCAAAAGACAACTTTTCCCATTTTTTTTATACAAAGTTGGCATTTGACCAAGATATTTATCTCACCCAGCATGGGTATATGTAAAATGACACCCCAAAACATATTCCCCAACTTCTGCTGAATACGGAGATACCACATGTGTGACACTTTTTTGCAGCCTAGGTGGGCAAAGGTGCCCAAATTCCTTTTAGGAGGGCATTTTTAGACATTTGGATACCAGACTTCTTCTCACGCTTTGGGGCCCCTAAAATGCCAGGGCAGTATAAATACCCCACATGTGACCCCATTTTGGAAAGAAGACACCCCAAGGTATTCAATGAGGGGCATGGCGAGTTCATTGAAAAAAAAAATTTTGGCACAAGTTAGCGGAAATAGATTTTTTTGATTTTGTTCTCACAAAGTCTCCCTTTCCGCTAACTTGGGACAAAAATTTCAATCTTTCATGGACTCAATATGCCCCTCAGCGAATACCTTGGGGTGTCTTCTTTCCAAAATGGTGTTATTTGTGGGGTGTTTGTACTGCCCTGGCATTTGAGGGTCTCCGCAATCATTACATGTATGCCCAGCATTAGGAGTTTCTGCTATTCTCCTTATATTGAGCATACGGGTAATGAGATTTTTTTTTTCCGTTCAGCCTCTGGGCTGAAAGAAAAAAATGAACGCCACAGATTTCTTCATTCGCATCGATCAATGTGGATGAAAAAATCTCTGCCAAAAAAAGAAAAAGGAGGGGAAAGGCGTCTGCCAGGACATAGGAGCTCCGCCCAACATCCATACCCACTTCAGCTCGTATGCCCTGGCAAACCAGATTTCTCCATTCACATCAATCGATGTGGATGAATAAATCATTGCCGGGATTTTTTTTTTTATATATACAAAGTGTTTGCCAAAGTATATGAACACCGCCACCTCCTCAGCTCATATGCCTCGGCAAACGTATCTTTTACTGCAGAGGAGAAATCTCGTCTTGCAGCGCCGCATACACCGACTTGCGTGTAATCTGACAGCAGCGCAATGCTTCTGTCCGAATGCACATCAGTGCTGCAGCTAGTCGATCGGTTGGTCCACCTGAAAGGTAAAAAAAACAAAACAAAAAAGAAAAAACCAGGCCGCAAAGCAATAACTTTATTAACTGTTGAACAGAACATAGAAACTTTTTTTAAACTTTTTTAACTGAACATTTAACTTTTTTACTTACCGGTATTTTTTTTTTTGTTTAGTTTTTTTTACCTTTTATAGAACAAACCTCTCCTTCCCCATGGGACAATGTGCAAAGCGCAAATCGCCCAAAGATGTGGCGAAGTACGTTATGCACTTTATCCCAGGTGAAAGGAGAGGTTTGCAGCAGCTGTGAGTGAATGGGCCCTAATAGCCCTGTGTGCCTGTCCTGGTGAGATGTGATCCCTATGCTAGGTGTACCTGTGTGTGGTACTTCCGGAAACACTCTCCATAGCATAGGGCAGGGTGGTCAGCACAGTCAGGACAGAAATAGCGGGTGTCACGCCTTATTCCACTCCTGCTACAGACACGACATCTTTTTCGGGGTGACGGTTGGGTTGAGGTACCAGGAACGACACTGGGGAAATGTCGCTCGTGTAGACGGCTAACTACACTGGTGGATGGGGCCACGGAACCTCCTGGGTAAAGGAGGTTCTCGATGATCTCTTCCTGGAATTTGAGGAAGGATCCTGTTCTCCCAGCCTTACTGTAGAGAACAAAACTATTGTAGAGCGCCAATTGAATTAAATATACAGACACCTTCTTATACCAGCGTCTGGTTCTGCGGGAAACTAAATACGGAGACAACATCTGGTCATTGAAGTCCACCCCTCCCATGAGCGCATTATAGTCGTGGACACAGAGGGGCTTTTCAATGACACGGGTTGCTCGCTCAATTTGGATTGTCGTGTCTGCGTGAATGGAGGAGAGCATGTAAACGTCACGCTTGTCTCTCCATTTCACCGCGAGCAGTTCTTCGTTACACAAGGCAGCCCTCTGCCCCCTTGCAAGACGGGTGGTTACAAGCCGTTGGGGGAAGCCCACGCGACTAGTTCGCGCGGTGCCACAGGCGCAAATCCGTTCTAGAAACAAATGCCTAAAGAGGGCCACACTTGTGTAGAAATTGTCCACATAAAGATGGTACCCCTTGCCGAATAAGGGTGACACCAAGTCCCAGACTGTCTTCCCACTGCTCCCCAGGTAGTCAGGGCAACCGACCGGCTCCAGGGTCTGATCTTTTCCCTCATAGATCCGAAATTTGTGGGTATAGCCTGTGGCCCTTTCACAGAGCTTATACAATTTGACCCCATACCGGGCACGCTTGCTTGGGATGTATTGTTTGAAGCCAAGGCGCCCGGTAAAATGTATTAGGGACTCGTCTACGCAGATGTTTTGCTCAGGGGTATACAAATCTGCAAATTTCAGGTTGAAATGGTCTATGAGGGGCCGAATTTTGTGGAGCCGGTCAAAAGCAGGGTGGCCTCTGGGACGGGAGGTGGTATTGTCGCTAAAATGCAGAAAACGTAGGATGGTCTCAAATCGTGTCCTGGACATAGCAGCAGAGAACATGGGCATGTGATGAATTGGGTTCGTTGACCAATGTGACCGCAATTCATGCTTTTTTGTCAGGCCCATGTTGAGGAGAAGGCCCAAAAAAATTTTAAGTTCGGAAACTTGGACTGGTTTCCACCGGAAAGGCTGGGCATAATAGCTTCCCGGGTTAGCGGTTATAAATTGTGTGGCATACTGGTTGGTCTCTGCCACGACTAAGTCCAAGAGCTCCGCAGTCAAGAACAGCTCAAAAAATCCCAGGGCCGAACCGATTTGAGCCGTCTCAACCCGAACTCCAGACTGGGCGGTGAAAGGGGGAACTACTGGTGCGGCTGAAGTTGGTGACTGCCAATCAGGATTTGCCAGCACCTCAGGGACTCTAGGGGCTCTACGGGCCCGTCTTTGCGGTGGCTGCGACGGGGTAACTATTGCACGTGCCACCGTACCAGCTTCAACTGCCCTTCTGGTGCTCGCTACTTCACCATGTTGTACGGCAGTGCTGGTACTAGGTCCAGGAAGGGCTGCGCTGCTGGTGTATGCCTCACCACGTGATCCGGCAGCGACAGCCCCACTCTGCTGCTCTTGAAGCGGATCCTGCGTAACCTGTGGTCTAGCGACATGGGGCCGGGTACGCCTGGTGCTGCCAGGGACCTCCACCTCCTCGTCCGAACTTTGGGTCAGAGAGCCACTGCTTTCCACAGGTTCATATTCTGACCCGCTAGATTCGTCAGATGAGGGTTCCCACTCCTCATCCGACTGGGTCAGAATCCTGTAGGCCTCTTCAGAAGAATACCCCCTGTTTGACATTTTGGACTACTAAATTTAGGGGTATTCCCTGAGACTACCCAAGAAAAAAAGCAAACCTGTCTTACAAAGGGGAGGCTAGCGAAGTACCGGAGGCTGCTGCGGTTGATAAAAAATATCAAAACTGATTTTTTTATCGCCGCAGTGCGTGTAAAATGAATGTGCAGTGATCAAAAAATATATATTTTTTGTCACTGCGGTGGGGCGGGCGTGGGTGAACGCACGTGTGGGCGACCGATCAGGCCTGATCGGGCAAACACTGCGTTTTGGGTGGAGGGCGAGCTAAGGTGACACTAATACTATTATAGATCTGACCGTGATCAGTTTTGATCACTTACAGATACTATAAAAGTACAAATGCTGATTAGCGATACGCTAAACAGCGAATAAAAGTGACTGCGGTGCGGTGGGGTGGGCGCTAACTGACGCTAACTACCTAACCAAGGGGCCTAAACTATCCCTAAAACCTAACAGCCAATACCAGTGAAAAAAAAAAAGTGACAGTTTACACTGATCACTTTTTTTCCTTTCACTAGTGATTGACAGGGGCGATCAAAGGGGTGATCAAAGGGTTAATTGGGGTGCAGGTGGGTGATCTGGGGCTAAGGTGTAGTGTTGGTGCTACTCACAGTTCAGTCTGCTCCTGTGCTGGATCCAACCGACGAAAAGGACTAGCACAGGAGCAGACAAGCCATATAACAGATCATATTTACTAATACGATCTGTTATATGACTTTGGATTGGATTTTTTGAAAATCGCCAGCCTGCCAGCCAATGATCGTTGCTGGCAGGCTGGTGACGAAATACTTCTTTTAATTTTGCCGGCCCGCGATGCGCATGCGCGGGCCGGCTTTGAGCGAAATCTCGCGTCTCGCGAGATGACGCGTATATGCGTGACTCTGCGCAGCGCTGCCACCTCCGGAACGCAATCCTGCGTTAGGCGGTCCGGAGGTGGTTAAAGGTTATTTACACCCTTGGGGCCAATTTTTTTATTTTTTATTATTGCATGGTACTCATTTTGAGCTAAAAATAATTTTTTTAATTTGTGTTTTATTAAAAATATGGCATCTTTTTTTGTATAGAGCTGAGATGCTGTAGTGGCAGCATGTGGATTTTTTTGTCTTTTCCATCATCTGGGGAGCAGACGGACTCCTTATCTCGGCTCTCTGACATTATCAACACTCATTATAGCTCAGTTCTTATCTTACTGATAAGAATGTTGCTGAAATAAGTGTTTATGACCTCTTAGTAGTTTAGAGATAAGGTTTATTAGATAATGGCACAAAGTGAAAGTACCAGTCACACAGGTAGAAAAACTGTTTAATAGCTCAATATTTTTAATAAAGGCCAATTGAAAAAAAGATTTTTAGCCCAAAATGAGTAACATACAATCATAAAAACTATTGCCTCCGAAAGTTTACAGAGCCTTTAACATATGGCTAATCCACCAGCTTTTACATGTGGAATCTGCAGAAATCAGTTGAATGCTATTTATTATCACAGTTTTTTAAAAGTTTTTTTTGTTTAGGTGGCGCATGCAAAAATTTGTGTAGAAATTTTCCATAGTGTGTGAATAGGGTTGTGGAAACCCCATTCACGTGTATGGGATGCAGAATCTTTTTTATAGACTCATAATATCCTGACTGTGTAAACAGACCCTTCCATCCATTGTAGGCCAATATGGAATGACTCTGTGTGAGATTTTCTTAATCAAAATGTGTTTCTTTTTCTCCTCAGGTTTGGCTCAGTCTCTTCTGACGGCAAATACAGCTCACCAATTGAGAACAAGAGTGCCCGATTTAATGCAATGCTAGCTGCGCTCACGCCTACAAGATTAGCACTAACGTTTCAGGCTCTAGGAGCTATGAAGGTATATGTCATACTGGTTACATCATAGTATATGATAACACGTGCAGTATGTGTCATAGTACACCTGAAAGCTTGCAACAGTGAATGACAGCTGCACTCTAGCAATACCTACTGTCTGGCTTCTTCAATGCTGCAGTCGTTAGTGATCGTGACATCTCAGCTGGCGAGACAACTGCTCTGATTCTCTGATTATACTTAGAGTATAGGGACAGGTGCTCTTTAAAGGGAATCTGTCACCAGTGACCCCCTTATCCAACTGTTTGGATAAACATACAGCTGTGGTTCACCTGATTAACCACTTACCGTCACGCTAACGCCGAAAGGCGTCATTTCTGCGGCGCTCCCAGGTCACACTAACGCCAATAGGCGTCATCTCGCGTGATCCGAGATTTCCTGTGAACGCGCGCACACAGGCGCGCGCGCTCACAGGAACGGAAGGTAAGAGAGTTGATCTCCAGCCTGCCAGCGGCGATCGTTCGCTGGCAGGCTGGAGATGTGTTTTTTTTAACCCCTAACAGGTATATTAGACGCTGTTTTGATAACAGCGTCTAATATACCTGCTACCTGGTCCTCTGGTGGTCCCCTTTGTTTGGATCGACCACCAGAGGACACAGGTAGCTCAGTAAAGTAGCACCAAGCACCACTACACTACACTACACCCCCCCCCCGTCAGTTATTAACCCCTTATTAGCCCCTGATCACCCCATATAGACTCCCTGATCACCCCCCTGTCATTGATTACCCCCCTGTCATTGATTACCCCCCTGTAAAGCTCCATTCAGACGTCCGCATGATTTTTACGGATCCACTGATAGATGGATCGGATCCGCAAAACGCATCCGGACGTCTGAATGAAGCCTTACAGGGGCGTGATCAATGACTGTGGTGATCACCCCATATAGACTCCCTGATCACCCCCCTGTCATTGATTACCCCCCTGTAAAGCTCCATTCAGATGTCCGCATGATTTTTACGGATCCACTGATAGATGGATCGGATCCGCAAAACGCATCCGGACGTCTGAATGAAGCCTTACAGGGGCGTGATCAATGACTGTGGTGATCACCCCATATAGACTCCCTGATCACCCCCCTGTCATTGATTACCCCCCTGTCATTGATCAACCCCCTGTAAAGCTCCATTCAGATGTCCGCATGATTTTTACGGATCCACTGATAGATGGATCGGATCCGCAAAACGCATCCGGACGTCTGAATGAAGCCTTACAGGGGCATGATCAATGACTGTGGTGATCACCCCATATAGACTCCCTGATCACCCCCCTGTAAAGCTCCATTCAGATGTCCGCATGATTTTTACGGATGCACTGATAGATGGATCGGATCCGCAAAACGCATCCGGACGTCTGAATGAAGCCCTACAGGGGCGTGATCAATGACTGTGGTGATCACCCCATATAGACTCCCTGATCACCCCCCTGTCATTGATCACCCCCCTGTAAGGCTGCATTCAGATGTCCATATGATTTTTACGGATGCACTGATAGATGGATCGGATCCGCAAAACGCATCCGGACGTCTGAATGAAGCCTTACAGGGGCGTGATCAATGACTGTGGTGATCACCCCATATAGACTCCCTGATCACCCCCCTGTCATTGATTACCCCCCTGTAAAGCTCCATTCAGACGTCCGCATGATTTTTACGGATCCACTGATAGATGGATCGGATCCGCAAAACGCATCCGGACGTCTGAATGAAGCCTTACAGGGGCGTGATCAATGACTGTGGTGATCACCCCATATAGACTCCCTGATCACCCCCCTGTCATTGATTACCCCCCTGTAAAGCTCCATTCAGACGTCCGCATGATTTTTACGGATCCACTGATAGATGGATCGGATCCGCAAAACGCATCCGGACGTCTGAATGAAGCCTTACAGGGGCATGATCAATGACTGTGGTGATCACCCCATATAGACTCCCTGATCACCCCCCTGTCATTGATTACCCCCCTGTAAAGCTCCATTCAGATGTCCGCATGATTTTTACGGATGCACTGATAGATGGATCGGATCCGCAAAACGCATCCGGACGTCTGAATGAAGCCTTACAGGGGCATGATCAATGACTGTGGTGATCACCCCATATAGACTCCCTGATCACCCCCCTGTCATTGATCACCCCCCCTGTCATTGATCACCCCCCTGTCATTGATCACCCCCCTGTCATTGATCACCCCCCTGTAAGGCTCCATTCAGACATTTTTTTGGCCCAAGTTAGCGGAATTATTATTATTTTTTTCTTACAAAGTCTCATATTCCACTAACTTGTGTCAAAAAATAAAATCTCACATGAACTCACCATACCCCTCACGGAAACCAAAGGCGTAAAATTTTTTAGACATTTATATTCCAGACTTCTTCTCACGCTTTAGGGCCCCTTGAATGCCAGGGCAGTATAAATACCCCACATGTGACCCCATTTCGGAAAGAAGACACCCCCAGGTATTCCGTGAGGGGCATATTGAGTCCATGAAAGATTGAAATTTTTGTCCCAAGTTAGCGGAACGGGAGACTTTGTGAGAAAAAAAAAAAAAATATCAATTTCCGCTAACTTGTGCCAAAAAAAAATAATTTCTATGAACTCGCCATGCCCCTCATTGAATACCTTGGGGTGTCTTCTTTCCAAAATGGGGTCACATGTGGGGTATTTATACTGCCCTGGCATTCTAGGGGCCCCAAAGCGTGAGAAGAAGTCTGGTATCCATATGTCTAAAAATGCCCTCCTAAAAGGAATTTGGGCACCTTTGCGCATCTAGGCTTCAAAAAAGTGTCACACATCTGGTATCGCCGTACTCAGGAGAAGTTGGGGAATGTGTTTTGGGGTGTCATTTTACATATACCCATGCTGGGTGAGAGAAATATCTTGGTCAAATGCCAACTTTGTATAAAAAAATGGGAAAAGTTGTCTTTTGCCAAGATATTTCTCTCACCCAGCAAGGGTATATGTAAAATGACACCCCAAAACACATTCCCCAACTTCTCCTGAATACGGCGATACCACATGTGTGACACTTTTTTGCAGCCTAGGTGGGCAAAGGGGCCCATATTCCAAAGAGCACCTTTAGGATTTCACAGGTCATTTACCTACTTACCACACATTAGGGCCCCTGGAAAATGCCAGGGCAGTATAACTACCCCACAAGTGACCCCATTTTGGAAAGAAGACACCCTAAGGTATTCCGTGAGGGGCATGGCGAGTTCCTAGAATTTTTTATTTTTTGTCCCAAGTTAGTGGAAAATGCTGATTTATTTTTTTTTTTTTTTTCATACAAAGTCTCATATTCCACTAACTTGTGACAAAAAATAAAACCTTCCATGAACTCACTATGCCCATCAACGAATACCTTGGGGTCTCTTCTTTCCAAAATGGGGTCACTTGTGGGGTAGTTATACTGCCCTGGCATTCTAGGGGCCCAAATGTGTGGTAAGGAGTTTGAAATCAAATTCTGTAAAAAATGACCTGTGAAATCCGAAAGGTGCTCTTTGGAATATGGGCCCCTTTGCCCACCTAGGCTGCAAAAAAGTGTCACACATCTGGTATCCCCGTACTCAGGAGAAGGTGGGGAATGTGTTTTGGGGTGTCATTTTACATATACCCCTGCTGGGTGAGAGAAATATCTTGGCAAAAGACAACTTTTCCAATTTTTTTATACAAAGTTGGCATTTGACCAAGATATTTATCTCACCCAGCATGGGTATATGTAAAAAGACACCCCAAAACACATTCCTCAACTTCTCCTGAGTACGGCGATACCAGATGTGTGACACTTTTTTGCAGCCTAGGTGGGCAAAGAGGCCCATATTCCAAAGAGCACCTTTCGGATTTCACAGGTCATTTTTTACAGAATTTGATTTCAAACTCCTTACCACACATTCGGGCCCCTAGAATGCCAGGGCAGTATAACTACCCCACAAGTGACCCCATTTTGGAAAGAAGAGACCCCAAGGTATTCGCTGATGGGCATAGTGAGTTCATGGAAGTTTTTATTTTTTGTCACAAGTTAGTGGAATATGAGACTTTGTATGAAAAAAATAAAAAATAAAATAATCATCATTTTCCACTAACTTGTGACAAAAAATAAAAAATTCTAGGAACTTGCCATGCCCCTCACGAAATACCTTGGGGTCTCTTCTTTCCAAAATGGGGTCACTTGTGGGGTAGTTATACTGCCCTGGCATTCTAGGGGCCCGAATGTGTGGTAAGGAGTTTGAAATCAAATTCTGTAAAAAATGACCTGTGAAATCCGAAAGGTGCTCTTTGGAATATGGGCCCCTTTGCCCACCTAGGCTGCAAAAAAGTGTCACACATCTGGTATCGCCGTACTCAGGAGAAGTTGGGGAATGTGTTTTGGGGTGTCATTTTACATATACCCATGCTGGGTGAGAGAAATATCTTGGCAAAAGACAACTTTTCCCATTTTTTTTATACAAAGTTTGCATTTGACCAAGATATTTATCTCACCCAGCATGGGTATATGTAAAAAGACACCCCAAAACACATTCCTCAACTTCTCCTGAATACAGAGATACCAGATGTGTGACACTTTTTGCAGCCTAGGTGGGCAAAGGGGCCCATATTCCAAAGAGCACCTTTCGGATTTCACAGTTCATTTTTTACAGAATTTGATTTCAAACTCCTTACCACACATTTGGGCCCCTAGAATGCCAGGGCAGTATAACTACCCCACAAGTGACCCCATTTTGGAAAGAAGAGACCCCAAGGTATTTCGTGATGGGCATAGTGAGTTCATAGAAGTTTTTATTTTTTGTCACAAGTTAGTGGAATATGAGACTTTGTAAGAAAAAAAAAAAAAAAAATCATCATTTTCCGCTAACTTGTGACAAAAAATAAAAAGTTCTATGAACTCACTATGCCCATCAGCGAATACCTTAGGGTGTGTACTTTCCGAAATGGGGTCATTTGTGGGGTGTTTGTACTGTCTGGGCATTGTAGAACCTCAGGAAACATGACAGGTGCTCAGAAAGTCAGAGCTGCTTCAAAAAGCGGAAATTCACATTTTTGTACCATAGTTTGTAAACGCTATAACTTTTACCCAAACCATTTTTTTTTTACCCAAACATTTTTTTTTTATCAAAGACATGTAGAACTATAAATTTAGAACAAAATTTCTATATGGATCTCGTTTTTTTTGCAAAATTTTACAACTGAAAGTGAAAAATGTCATTTTTTTGCAAAAAAAACGTTAAATTTCGATTAATAACAAAAAAAGTAAAAATGTCAGCAGCAATGAAATACCACCAAATGAAAGCTCTATTAGTGAGAAGAAAAGGAGGTAAAATTCATTTGGGTGGTAAGTTGCATGACCGAGCAATAAACGGTGAAAGTAGTGTAGTGCAGAATTGTAAAAAAGGGCCTGGTCTTTAGGGGGGTATAAACCTGTGGTCCTTAAGTGGTTAAAACAGTTTTTATTTTGGAGACTTGGATCAACAAAAGAAAAGCTGTGTTTTAATCAGGTGAACCACAGCTACTTGTGTATGCAAGAGTTGGATAGGTAGGTCGCTGTTGACAAATTCCCTTTTAATATCTCAATAGAAATGTTCTTTAAGACAACTTATTGCTTTAACATGTCTTACAATTTCCTGCAATGTATGAAAGGTAACATTGACTACTTATCTTTACAGCTTGGATTGACCATAGCCATTCGATATAGTCACAGGTAAGAAACATTCCTTACTAATTTCAGCCAGCACTGTGTACATTTTATTGTGCTTGTCTTGTATAATTTACCTGATTGAGTAAACACTGCAAGAAATTGTGTTTAAAAGAGGCACCTATCTTTTTTTTTCTTCCTTAAAGGGTTTTTCTGAGATTATTTTTACTGATGTCCTATCCCCTGGACAGGTCATAAGTATCTGATCAGTAGGGGTCTGACACCCGGGACCCCCGCCAATCAGCTTTGACTAGGTCAGTGACGACATGTTAATCGATCACGTGGCCCAGGAGCAGCTCAGCCCCATTGAAGTGAATCGGGCTGAGCTGCAATACCAAGCATAGCCGCTATACAATGTACGGCGCTGTGCTCAATAAGCTGCGAGAAGGTAGTGACGCTCACAGGAGCGCAGCTGCCTTATCAAAACAGCTGATCAACCGGGGTCCTGGCTGTCGGAACCCCACTGATCAAATACTGATGACGTATTTTGTATAGTGCCTGTGCTTGGTATCGCAACTCAGCCCCATTCACTTAAATGAGGCTGAGCTGCGCCTAGGCCATGTGACTGATTGAATGTACATCACATAGCCTAGGGAAAGCTACAAGAAGGCCACAACACTACTGCATGCGCCAGTGCCTTCTCAAACAGCTGATCAGCGGGGGTCACGCTGATGACCAATCCAGAGGATTGGTCTTCAGTTAATATTTTTGGAAAACCCTTTTAATCAGTACCATGTTGAACAATTACTGATTTAACAAAAACTTTGACTTTTGGACAAAAAGGGTACTGATATAATTAAAGGGTTGTTGTATGAGAAAAAAAAAAAAGTCAGGTAGCAGCAAATGTTATATCAGTTAAAAAATAAAGTACTCATCTGCTATTCCTGGCTTATTATCGGCTTCAGTGGTATGTGCCATACTTCTTGACATCACAAAAGAAGACAGTGATTGACCGTAGTGATTATGTGCATCACAAAGACCGGTCAGGCATCAGAGCTAGAGTGACAGGGGATTTAACAAGTGACTATTTACCTACAGTAATTTTTATTTATTTATTTTTTTGCTTTTTTAACAATTTATTTTGTTTTATATTTTATACAGGTTGCCCACAAAAAAAGTAGCCCGCCTCCAGCTATAGTATGACAAAATGAATGAGCAAGTGAATTATAATTTTTTTTTAATTACCCACAAGTCACAAAAGATGCTGAAAGTAGTCCCCGTTCATGCCCATGCATCTTTGGTCACATCGGATCATCTCGGCTGATACTGCTTGCAGCTCTTCAACATTGATGTTGCAGAAGAAAAAATGTCCTGATTTTTCCAACCAGATGGGGCAACATGCCTCACCTCACAGAACTCACTGCCACGGGTTCATGAACTGTTTACGGAGGAGCGAACTGAGAGCAAGGGGTTATGGCTACCACGTTCCCCAGACTTGTCCACTTGCAATTTTTATCTGTGGGGAAATTTAAAACAGAAAGTGTCCGCTAACAATCCACATCCCCGGATGAACTGAAGGGAAACATCACAAACACCATCCGCAGCATCACCAGCAGTATCAGCCGACATAATACGACCTGCCCAAGGATGCATAGATGTGAACGGGGGCCACTTTCAACATCTTTTGGGACTTTAAAAAAAATAAAAATCAACTTACTCATTCATCTCGTCATACTATGTCTGGAGGCAGGCTACTTTTACTCGTTCAGCTATGCAACCCTAGCTTCAGTGATGCGGAAATCTGAAGTCTTTCTCCGCTGCCTTATGGGGGTTAAAAGCATTCTCGAGACTTGCCTTGTATTGGTTGCATACAATGGCTGGTGAACTGTATAGTAAAATACTCCCTTTGATGGTAATATCTATCAGAGAGTGTATTTCTTTATACAAATTATTATTATTTATTATTAAAGTGTAATTTATTACATGGCGCTGTACATATAAAAAGGTACAAGTACAATAAGCATGAACAAGTTATAAACTGATACAGAAGGCGAGAGGACCCTGCCTACAAGGGCTTGAAATCTACAAGGGATAGGGAAAAGATACAGTAGGTGAGGGTAGAAGCTGCTCATATGGCGGTATAGTGGTAGCAGGGTTATTGTAAGTTGTAGGCTTGTCTGAAGAGCTAGGTTTTCAGGTGTCTTTTGAAGGTTTCCACGATAGGTGACAGTCTGATATATTGGGGTAGAGAGTTATAGTGAGGGAAGTGCCAATGAAGGGATTGGCAGAGAAAAGAGACAGAGAAGTAATGCAGAAAAGGTGGATTAGCTGGGCAGTAGAGTTGAGGATAGATTGGAAGGGTGCAAGAGTGTTTATGGGAGGCCTCAAAGGAGGATGTTGAGGTAGTATAGGCAGGAGATGATGAAGTCAAGTACAAGCATTTTTGTACCCTCCTAGTTGAGGAATGTGCGTATATGAGAGATATTCTTGAGTTGGAAGCAGCAGGCAGTGCACATAGACAGAAGGTACACAGACTGCTAGCTTCAGGTGACATTAGACCACGCCTAAAGTCAGCCAGTTTAATAACTATGTTACTGATGACAGAAGTCCTTTAAGGGGAGCATTGGAGTTGGGCTGAAGAAGAAGACCAGCTCCTCCACCATGCTTGCTGTAGGGGCGGGGAATGCGAGTAATCTGAAGACCACCATAAGAGAGTTCAGCAGGGGAGGCTGTGTCAGAAGGTGTGAGCCATGCTTCTGTTAGGCCCAGGAAGGAAAGTTTGTGAGAGATGAAAAGGTCATGAATGTAGTTTGTTGAAGAAATAGCGAGCATTCCATAATGCTCCTCTGAGAGAAACTGGGGAAGCAGGGGCAAATATTTTTAAGATTTGAGGGGTTACAGAAATTTGTGGAAGGGAATTTAGTGGAAGGTAGATATGATTGTAGAGATCTGCTAAGGAGGCCCAGGATTTAGAGATATATATCGCCAGCAGTTAGGAGAAGCAGAGAAACTGTTAATAAGTGGTCGTAGGAGAGGGTATAAGGTGGCTGTGTGTGTTTGGAGAGGAAAGCTTTTATGTTAAGGAAAAGAACTGAGGAGGACAGATGGGTGAGTAAGATGGAGGGAGAGATAAATATTATTATTTATTTCACGCACTTTACAGACATTAGCATCACTATGCTGACCAGAAACATTGAATCTGTCTGTAGACGTTGCCCCTCCCCATACAGTGAATGAGATCACCCCTCCCCCTTGAACTGTCAGGATAGGTCAACAATATCAGATCGGCAGGGGTCCGACACCTGGCACCCCCGCCGATCAGCTGTATGAGGAGACCGCTCGCGCAGTGCACACGTGCCGTCTCCCTTCTCTCTTCCTGTCCGCTGCTGCTGTCTTTGCGCGTGCCGTCTCCTCATACAGATAATCGGCGTGGGTGCCAAGTGTAGGACCTCCGCCAATTTTTTATTGATGACCTATACTGGGGATATGTAATCAATAGTAAAAGCCAGGACAACCCCTTTAAGTAGTTGGATATCAACATGCCCGATCCTTGTGTTCTGGGAGAGTTTAGCCGCCAGAGATGTCTGGTAGTAGCTTCCTCCCCCTTCCCATTCAGAACACATGCAGCCAAACAAGTTTCACCAACAGCTATCTAAAATATATGGCTGGCAGAAGTCTGATCTTAATTTTTGAACGCATAAGATATTGCAGGATATTAGAATGTGTGGATTTGGCCCTACAAAATCTTAAATAGGTGTTAAGTAGGCGCTGAGAATAAACAGGCCATTATGTATATTTATCTACATGTGTGCGGTAGTGGTTACAAAATGCCATCATTCATCACAGGTAGCACATTTTTGCTTAATTCTTTGTGAGAAAAAGTGACTGACTACTACATTGATTTGTTGTATTTTTCATCTTAATTACGATGTAATCTTAATGTAATGTCCTTGCAGCGGTCTCAACATATTCAGCCTTGCTCAGAGAATATTCAGTGGGGCGACTGTAGGATTTGCCATTTATACAGGCATATGGCTGTTTATTTTTCATTTATTATTACTGTTTGCAATTTGAATACACATATGCACCTAGGGGCGGATTGGGAATTTAAAGTGGCCCTGGAAAAAAAAAACTAAAAGTGGCACCATATGGTAGGTGGGTCCAAATTTACAGAAGTCAGTGCCGATATAAGTAATCAGGGCCAACAAATCTGGGAGGTGCTAGCAATACTGTAGAGCAGCATGAAATACTACCCCGGCAGAACCAAACACACAGTGCAGCACAAAATACTGCCCCCCCCCCCCCCCCATCCTGAGTTCGGCAATACAGTTGAATGCAGAAGGGCGCTTTCTTCTGCTAAACAGGTGCATAAGTACCAGATGCTGCTATCATTAATTAATGCTGAGAGTATCAGATCATTATGTACCTAACTGGCGGCCGTGTGGGGGGCCCAACGGAAATTTCCCTTTAGGGTCTGTGCCCAATCCGCCCCTGTATGCACCAGTATGAGATTTGATAATTTGATGGATTAAGGGAGCTGTAAAGATATTGTTGGCTCTCATTTTATAGGTTATAAAATATCAACTTAAATAATAAAAAAAAATATTTACAGGAAATAAATTTAGAGAAATTCTACTCTGCTTTTTTCTGTTGGTACAAATGAAAAGACCTGATGATATTGTTCTAGTAAATTTGCTAAATGTACTGAAAGCAGTAAATTGGCAGTAAATGGTTCCACATTAAACGCTGAAAGGAACCACATTTTTTTCTTTTTGTAAATGGAACATAAGCAGCTTGTTAACAATTTTGCTATGATACATGTGTATCAAACACTTTTTTTTTCAACACACCTACGCTTCAGGAAGTCTATCCCCAGTGTGTGGGTGGCGGGGGCCTACAAGGAGATATCTTATCAAGCTAGGTGATTCTGGGGATACCAAGTGAATGCCATGGTGGTTTTCTCACATGAAAGCTGACAAATAAGAGATGGAACAAAAATTCATTATCTAAGAAACATCAGGCAAATACAAGAAGTTCTGTTTAGTAACATGCACTTATTGATACCGGTGCCTTCCACTGTTACAGCTTTTCATGCTCTTATATCAGAATATGACAGTAATAAGCTCATATTGGTTGGGCTCTGTGTCATCACTTCTTCAAAGGATAGGAAAATCATACTTTCACCGAGGCAAAAACATAGCAATTTTTGGTAAATGACACATTCTATCGTCAAGTGCTAGCAAGGAGCAGTATCAGTATATAGACTGGTTTATATTGTGTACCTACCGTGGCTTTCTTGTGGTTTGTTAGTTAAATTATTGTCACAAAAACTTTCTATTCAGCACTGAGAAAATATGCCTTTGAGTAGAGGCTGAGAAATGGTTGAGAATTTGAGAGGTTGAGAATTTTCCTAGGTCATCATATCTGATCAGTGGGGTCCGACTCCCGGGACCCTTGCCGCTAAGCTTTTTGAGAAGGCACCTCCGCTTCTGTGAGCACCGCTGCCTTATTATAGCTTTTTCTAGGCCAGTGACATCACGTTCATCGGTCACATGGCCAGTGATGGTGAACCTTTTAGAGACCAAGTGCCCAAACTGCAACCCAAAACCCACTTATTTATCGCAAAGTGCCAACACGGCAATTTAACCTGAGTACTGAAAAATACCGGCCAAGTTAAGCTGTGGGGAGTGGCTTAAAGGGGTTGTCTGAGTTATTTTTTTGTTCTTTGTATGTTTCTAACTGAAAGGACATTACAATTCACTTACTTTATCTCCAGTTGCTGCTTTCTCAGATTTCACTGAGGGTTACATGACCTGTGATGTCAGCTTCTCTCCCTGCTCTGATGATGTTTCGTGCACAAGCCTGAGAGAGCAGATATGAGTCTGTACTGGAGACATCACTATGCTGGCCATGCCCCCCTGCACTGCCATTGCTCTCTCCCTGGATTCTTGAGGAAAAACATTAACCCCTTTAGCTGCACAGACTCAGGGCTGAAGGCTTTACTGAGTAGCTGCAGGCAGTGAGAAGACAAATGCTGGGCACAGGAACTGAGAGAGGAGTTCTGCAGAGCATTGCACAAGAACAGGTAGGGGGAAGATCCTGTGTGTATCAGCAGTGTCATTGTACAGCTGGGACTTGTAGTCATACACATACAACATGATGCTGAGTCTCCCAGCAGGCAGACGTGTCACTTAGGGCACCACTTGTATTCACTCCCTTTGCAGAGCAGGGGGAGGGGCAGAGATAGTTGTTATTGCAGGTAAACAAAGGGCCAGAAGAGAACTAGGGAAATGAGGAAATATATATTTGTTTTGCCTAAAACTTGCTTAGCTTAGTTATATATTGCTGCCTATCAGATTTACAGTGCTATATATTTCTTTTTCATAACTCCGACAACCCCTTTTAACACTGGCACAGTAAAATTAATGCCCCTGTTGGCGCCCCCAGTATTGATAATGCCCCAGTAGTGGCCCCCAGTATTAATATGGCCCCCAGTAAAATGATTGCCCCCATTAGTGCCCCCTAGTATTATTTTTTCTCCATTAATGGCTCCCAATATTAATTATGCCCTTATTAGAGGCCACAGTATTATTAAAGGGGTTGTCTGGGTTCAGAGCTGAACCCGGACAAACCTCTATTTTCACCCAGGCAGCCCCCCTGACTTGAGCATCGGAGCAGTTCATGCTCCGATGCTCTCCTTTGCGCTGCGCTAAATCGCGCAGGGCAAAGGCTGTTTTGTTTACAATAACACACTGCCGGGCGGAGGCTTCCGCCGGGCAGTGTGTTTGGTGACGTCACCGGCTCTGATGGGCGGGCTTTAGCGCTGCCCTAGCCGTTTTACTGGCTAGAGCAGCACTAAAGCCCGCCCATCAGTGCCGGTGATGTCACCGGGCTCCCTGAGCAGCTGGAGGAAGAGGCTTCAGCGCTCCTGCAAGGGACCCGGTATGTCACCAAGTCTAAGAAAAGTTCACTTCCTGCGAAGATTTTCCTATAAGAAAACGGGCCTTCAGAAACATGTGGAAAAGGTAGGACATGGATGTATGTTATACGGTATGTATGTCTGTCATCTACTAATGGAACAAAGTCCTCAATTCTGGACAACCCCTTTAATGCCCTCTTCCCTACTCTTCTTGTCCACAATATTTTTTTATAAAACTCACCTCATCCAGTGAGCAGTGAGTGTTCCCTGCGGCGCAATCAAATGGAGGAGGTGAGTTTTTTTTTTTTGTTTTTTTTTTAAACGAGCAGTAGAGGGGGGCAAAGGCTGTACTACTGAGCTCTCCACAATGGAAGCGCTCCTTGATAATAGTGCACAGTTGGCAACCCTACACACAGCCCACACAGAGCTGTGTGCCCACAGAGAGTGCTCTGAGTGCCCCCTCTGGCACGTGTGCCATAGGTTTGCCACCACTGGCCTAGGCGCAGCTCAGCCCCATTCAAGTGAATGGGGCTGAGCTGCGATACCCAGCACAGCCTCTATACAATGGACTGCACTGTATTTGGCTTGCAGAGAGAAGACTGCGGCGCTCACAGGAGATCTGGTGCCTTCTCAAACAGCTGATCGGAGGAAGTCCCAGGTGTTGGACCCCCACCGAACAGATACTAATGATGACCTATCCTGAGGATAGGTCATCAGTATAAAAATCTCGGAAAACCTTTTTAAACATGATTTTGGGTTTGTGTCATGTAGGCTGCAAATAAGTTGCTATTTTTTTTCTATTCCTTTTAAACCTCTTGCTTAACCTGTTTTTTTATTTGATTTTTCTAAGGGTCTAAGGGTACGTTCACATTAGACTTATTCTTTTCCGGCATTGAGTGCCGTCCTAGGGGCTCAATACCGGAAAAGAACTGATCAGTTTTATCCTAATGCATTCTGAATGGAGAGCAATCCGTTCAGGATCTCTTCAGTTCAGGCCTCATGCACACAGCCGTGTTCCGCGGCCGAGAGCGGTCCGTGGTAACCCGGCCGGGATTCCTTCTGACAGCAGGAGTGCACGGCGTCATTGGTTGCTATGACGCCCTGCGCTTCATGCCGCCGCTGCTGTACTGTGATACACTCGTATGATCTATACGAGTGTATCACTGTACAGCAGCGGCGGCATGAAGCGCACAGTGTCATAGCAACCAATGACACCGTGCGCTCCTGCTGTCAGCTGGAATCCTGGCCGGGTTACCACGGACTGCTCTCGGCCACGGAACACGGCCGTGTGCATGAGGCCTCAGTCTTTTTGACTTTTTAGGACAGAGATAATACCACAGAATGCTGCGGTATTATCTCCGTCCAAAATTCCGGAACACTTGCCGGAATGCCGGATCCGTAATTTTTTCCCATTGACATGCATTAATGCCGGATCCGGCCGCGAGTAGTCCGGCAAAACGGATTCGGCATTGCGGTCTGTGCATGCTCAGACCACAAAAAATATGAAAAAAATAAAGGCTGTATCTGTTTTTCTGGATGACACAGGAGAGACGGATCCGGCATTTCAATGCATTTGTCAGACGGATCAGGATCCTGATCCGTCTTAAAAATGCCATCGGTTTGCATGCGTTTTGACGGATCCGGCAGGCAGTTCTGGCGACGGAACTGCCTGCCGCAAGTGTGAAAGTACCCTAAGTCCCCTTTATGCAGCTGCTTCCAGCCTAAGTGACATTGTGTCACTGAAAAACATCAACCAGCATGCCTAGATGACAGGCTGGGAAGCTGTCAGTGCCTTAAATATTATTCATTATGTGATGTCAGTGCTTGTATGCATTATGTGCTATATAGCTAATTAACTCTTTATATATTTACATCATTGACTGCCACCTGAGGGTCTTTAACTTCAGATTACTATGTTTTATCAACCAGTTAAGCGAGAGCCTCTCTGGCTTGTGGCTTCCAATCTGTTGCCAGATACTGTCATGTAGCAATGACCCTATTGATGTGACAGCATTACTAAACCTTGGCACCAGGCTCAGAAATATACTGGCAGATCACTTGTCGGTTCGCACCATTGATAATTGTATTTTGGGTCATGGCTCTTGGCAGTGCTGGCAAACTAGACCTTGGGCCAGAACATTATCACTACTGAAGGTTTAATACCTAATGTGGCTAACCACTCCCTGATTATAACTTGCATGCTAACAAAAGTTGAATACTTTTTTTTTTTAAGGTGTTTTTTTCATCTCGGATGGTAATGGTATATTGCTTGAGTATGCTGTAACTTTCTGATTGGTGAAGGTTGCAGTTGCTGAATTAGAGTATGTCAGCCGAACCCACAGTTTTGGTGGAACTGGCCAACAGCCTAGTGTGCATGGGACCTCCCGAGTCTCCGCTAACAGATGATGTTAGGATTGAGCACTTTAAATTTCTATGCATGATCATTTTGTTCTCCTGGGAGATGCCGCCAGAGGTGTCTGGCAGTAGCTTTATTCTCTCACCCAATTAACAACAAATAGATGTCTGGCCAAACCGAGCATGTATGTGTATGAAGGAAGATGTACAGCTTTTGAAGATGTATGTTCACTTTTAGGATATGTTCACATGCCACAGAATCCACAGCAGAAACCCGAGGCCGACTTGGGTTTCTGCACCAGTTTTGCATTTTGAATGTGGTGGATCCACCTGCAGGTTTAGCTAATTTGTGAGCAGACACCCACTTCAGGTTGCTGGCAGTGGCCCATGCCAAAAAGGGGCATGTCCCTTTGTAACGCAGAAATACTATGTGGCAGTATGGATGGTGGCATGGACTCCTATTGGGAACAATGGGAGGTGGTTTCTATACATAAAAAATACCATAGGCAACAAGCCCTTAGACTCCCACCTTTCAGAAAGAGATGACATAACCTACTGCATACCATAGACTAAAACTGTGCAAGATATTTTGCAATGATTAATAATATCTAAAATTTGGGAGCAAATAGCCCAGAAATCCAGGCATAGCCTCATCAAGGGTTGTGGTATTTACAATTAGTGGTGGTCTTTTATCACGGGTGAAGTTGATGATAGCTGTAACTTATAAATAAATGACTGACTGGCTTGATCCCAAACTAAGGAGCATATAGGTGATCCCTATAAAAACCCTAAGAGCTCTCCCTGACTGCTAAGCACATGCAAGGGTCTCAATTGTAGACGATTGTATGCCCACGTACCTAAGACTGTGTGATACCTGAAAACCCTATAATAGTGAGGGGACACGACCACCGGCTCCCTGCACTTAATACGGACGGAGTCAGGGTCACCTAGAATCAAGCCAGCAAGGAAACACAATAAAGGAAAAGACTTACCTGTCATGGTCTTACCTGCTTGCTGCTCTCCTTCGTTTGACATGTGCTGGCGGCCATCTTGGGTCCTGGGTTTCTTGTAGCCTTCCACCCTGCGGCTCCTCCTTCCCCTGGGAGGAGCTGGATGCCTAGCTCATATATATAGGAGGTCTGTGGCTTCAGTTCCTTGCTTGGTCCTCTTGTGTTCACATGCTTCTAAGACTGCTGCTGCTTCTGGTTCCTGATCCTGGCTTCGTCTGACTACCCTGCTGGTTCCTGATCCTGGCTTCGTCTGACTACCCTGCTGGTTCCTGATCCTGGCTTCGTCTGACTACCCTGCTGGTTCCTGATCCTGGCTTCGTCTGACTACCCTTCTGGTTCCTGACCTCTGGCTTCGCAAAGACTCTGCTCGGTTTCACCATCCGTTTGGACTTTTGCTTTACAGCTTTATTTTCAATAAAGCCTTCTTATTTTCATTTATCTCTTGTTGTACGTCTGGTTCATGGTTCCGTGACATTAGGACCAAGCCATGAATTCTGACGGTACAGGGCCATCCTCGCTACCCACGCTGGTGCCAGACTTGATCAGCAGGATCACCTGTTGGGTCGGTTCGCTGTGGCGTTGCAAACCCTGCTTGAACGCACGGCTCATTTCGCTCCCGTTGCCGATGGGTCGGTTGTCGCTCCTGGGCTCGCTCCTACTGCCGCTCCGGTTGTTGCGCCAGAGTCTACCCCGACACCTGTTGTTGCGCCTGCGGTGTTTCGTGGTATGACCGGTTCTGCCCCTCTTCCACAGCGCTTTGGGGGAGAGCCAACTCAGTGCCGAGGTTTCCTTAACCAGGTGGGCATTTATTTCGAGTTGCTGCCACATGCCTTTCCTACTGAGAGATCAAAGGTGGGCTTCTTGATCTCGCTGCTCTCGGACAAGGCCTTGGCCTGGGCCAGCCCTTTATGGGAGAACAACAATCCGGTGGTTGCCGAGTTTTCCGGTTTTGTTGCTTCTCTTCGGAAGGTATTCGATGTGCCGGCTCGTGCTGCCTCTGCTGCGAAGCTCCTTATGTCCATCAGACAGGGTTCACGATCCGTAGCTGAATACGCCATTGAGTTTCGTACCCTGGCAGCAGAGGTGGGCTGGAATAATGAGGCTCTGGTCGCTGCTTTCTCTCATGGTCTCTCGGATGCCTTGAAGGATGAGGTTGCAGCTAAGGACCTACCAGTTGAGCTCGAGTCTCTTATTTCTTTCCTGATTTTGATTGACACCAGACTCAGGGAGAGACCTTCCTTTAAGGAGAACCTGCGGAGGTCTTCTAACAGATTGGTGCCTACGTTTGCTGTCCCACCCGTGCCTCCCTCTCCTCCCACGCCTCCTGGGGATGACTTGTCTGGGGGTGAACCCATGCAGCTGGGGTTTGCTCGCCTGTCCGAGGGGGAGAGGGCACTCCGGAGACGCGAGGGCCGATGCATGTACTGTGGTCTCGGTGGGCATTTTCGGTTGGCATGTCCGAACCGTCCGGGAAACGCTCGTACCCTGAGATCCTGTCGGGGGCAGATCTTGGGTGGAGTCTCCTCGTCCCCGGTTTCCCGTGTTGACAAACCACTGATCACTGTTGTCCTCTCCTGGGTCGGGGGCTCGGTGACGACCCAGGCGTTGGTGGACTCTGGTGCTGGTGGTTTGTTCATTGATAGTGTGTTCGCTGCCGCCAATTCCATTCCTCTGCAGGCTCGAGGTTCCCCACTGGCTCTTGAGGCGATAGACGGCAGACCCCTTCTGCCGCCACACGTGACTCATGAGACCCTTCCAGTGGGGATAGCCATTGGTGCCGTTCACAGAGAGTCGGTCTGCCTCCAGGTTATTTCGTCTCCACACTACTCGGTGGTCTTGGGGTACCCCTGGCTCCAGAAGCATAATCCGACTTTCGATTGGAGATCGGTCGAGATCCTCTCGTGGTCACCGCAGTGTGGGGCTAGTTGCATCCATGGGTCTGTCAAGTTGCTGTGTACTTCCTCGGACTCTCTGTTGCCTCCTGAATACGAGGAGTACCGGGATGTATTCGATAAGGTGCGCGCGGTTGCCCTACCTCCGCACCGCCCATACGATTGTGCCATAGAGTTACAATCTGGTGCCGTTCCTCCTCGTGGCAAAGTCTATCCACTGTCGGTAGCGGAGAATGAGGCCATGGAGGAGTACGTGAGGGAGGCGCTTTCACGCGGACACATTCGCAAATCTTCGTCCCCGGCAGGGGCTGGATTTTTCTTTGTGAAAAAGAAGGGCGGTGAGTTGAGGCCTTGCATCGATTACAGGGGTCTCAATCGCATCACGATCAAGAACGCTTACCCGATACCTTTGATTTCCGAGCTGTTCGATCGCCTTAAAGGGGCCACGGTCTTTACCAAACTCGACCTGAGGGCGGCATATAACCTGGTAAGGATCAAGGCGGGCGATGAGTGGAAGACCGCGTTTAACACCAGGACCGGTCATTACGAATCCTTGGTTATGCCCTTTGGGTTGTGCAATGCGCCCGCAGTCTTTCAGGAATTCATCAACGATGTTTTCCGTGACCTGTTGCAGCAGTGTGTGGTAGTCTATTTGGATGACATCTTGGTATATTCTGAATCCATGGAGGCCCACATTCTGGATGTCAGACGAGTGTTGCAACGGTTACGAGAGAACAAGCTGTTCGGTAAGCTTGAGAAATGCGAATTTCACCGATCCCAGGTAACCTTCTTAGGTTACATCATTTCCGCTGAGGGGTTCTCCATGGATCCTGAGAAGGTTTCGGCTGTCTTACAGTGGCCCCAGCCCAGTGGTCTTCGTTCCCTGCAGCGCTTTTTGGGCTTCGCCAATTATTATCGGAAGTTCATCAGGTACTTTTCCATGCTGGCCAAGCCTCTCACGGATCTGACCAGGAAGGGCAGTAATTCCCAGGTCTGGCCGCTCGAGGCCATCCGAGCTTTTGAGGCCCTAAAGTCCGCCTTTGTGTCGGCTCCGATTCTGTCGCATCCCAACCCTGGGTTGCCCTTTGTCCTCGAGGTGGACGCGTCTGAGACGGGAGTAGGCGCCCTTCTGTCTCAGCGTAGAACACCAGAGGGTCCTCTGCTTCCTTGTGGGTTTTACTCCCGGAAACTGTCTTCCGCGGAGTGCAACTATCAGATTGGTGACAGGGAGTTATTGGCCATCGTGCAGGCCCTTAAAGAATGGAGGCACTTGCTCGAGGGTTCGGTGGTTCCGGTTCTCATCCTGACGGACCACAAGAATCTGACCTACCTTTCTGAGGCCAAGAGATTGACACCACGTCAGGCCAGATGGGCTCTGTTCTTGTCACGTTTTAATTACGTGGTCTCCTACCTACCCGGTTCCAAGAACATCAGGGCGGATGCCTTATCACGGCAGTACTCCGAGCTGTCCAGGGAGGAGTCGATTCCGACTTCGGTCATACCTCCGAATCAGATCCTGGCCGCCATTCGCACCAGCCTGACCTCTCCCCTGGGTGAGCAGATTTTGGCGGCTCAATCTGGTGCTCCCTCTGGGAGACCCAACGGCAGATGTTTTGTGCCTGAGGAGTTGCGCACTCGGTTGTTGCGAACCTACCATAACTCCAAGACCGCGGGGCATCCTGGAAAGAATCAGCTGTCCTGGGCTGTTTCACGTCTGTTCTGGTGGCCTTCCCTACGTTCCGACATCGCCGCATATGTAGCGGCATGCTCCGTTTGTGCCCAGAGTAAGTCCCCTCGGCACCTTCCGTTGGGCCTTCTGCAACCCATAGCCACCGGGGAGCGCCCATGGTCACACCTGGGGATGGATTTCATTGTGGACCTCCCTGCATCCCGAGGCCATACGGTCATTCTCATGATTGTGGATCGGTTTTCCAAAATGTGCCACTGTGTTCCTCTCAAGAAGTTACCCTCTGCACAAGAGTTGGCCACGATTTTTGCCAGGGAGGTCTTCCGGTTGCACGGTTTGCCTAAGGAGATTGTGTCGGATCGGGGGAGTCAGTTTGTGTCCAGGTTCTGGCGCGCCTTTTGCTCCCAGTTGGGGATTCATCTCTCCTTCTCCTCGGCCTACCACCCTCAGTCCAATGGGGCCGCAGAACGATCCAATCAGGCCTTGGAGCAATTCCTTCGTTGCTATGTCTCCGATCACCAAGACAATTGGGTTGACCTCCTGCCTTGGGCTGAGTTTGCCAGGAACACGGCGGTGAACTCTTCCTCTGGGACGTCTCCCTTCATGGCCAATTATGGGTTCCAACCTGCCGTGTTACCGGAGGTATTCTCTCGCCAGGATATTCCGGCTGTGGAGGATCACCTTTCCGTCCTACGTGCTTCTTGGGTACAGATCCAGAAGTCCCTTGAGGTCTCTGCGCAGCGCCAGAGATTCCAGGCTGATCGCAGACGAGCGCCTGCTCCTTCCTACCAGGTCGGAGACCGTGTATGGTTGTCCACCCGCAACCTCAACCTTCGAGTGCCCACTCCCAAGCTGGCGCCTCGCTTTGTTGGTCCCTTCCGAGTGCTTCGCAGGGTAAACCCGGTAGCCTATGCCCTTGCGCTTCCTCCTGGCATGCGGATCTCCAACGTGTTTCATGTCTCCCTGTTGAAGCCACTGGTGTGTAATCGTTTCACTTCCTCGGTTCCTCGGCCTCGTCCGGTCCAAGTGGGCAATCGTGAGGAATATGAGGTGAGCAATATCCTGGACTCACGCCTGGTCCGCGGTCGGTTGCAGTTTTTGGTCCATTGGCGTGGTTATGGTCCAGAGGAGCGTTCCTGGGTTCCCTCCGCAGATGTCCATGCTCCTGCCTTGCTCCGAGCCTTCCACGCACGCTTCCCTCAGAAACCGTTTTGTGCTCCGCGGAGGAGGGGCCCTTGAGGGGGAGGTACTGTCATGGTCTTACCTGCTTGCTGCTCTCCTTCGTTTGACATGTGCTGGCGGCCATCTTGGGTCCTGGGTTTCTTGTAGCCTTCCACCCTGCGGCTCCTCCTTCCCCTGGGAGGAGCTGGATGCCTAGCTCATATATATAGGAGGTCTGTGGCTTCAGTTCCTTGCTTGGTCCTCTTGTGTTCACATGCTTCTAAGACTGCTGCTGCTTCTGGTTCCTGATCCTGGCTTCGTCTGACTACCCTGCTGGTTCCTGATCCTGGCTTCGTCTGACTACCCTGCTGGTTCCTGATCCTGGCTTCGTCTGACTACCCTGCTGGTTCCTGATCCTGGCTTCGTCTGACTACCCTTCTGGTTCCTGACCTCTGGCTTCGCAAAGACTCTGCTTGGTTTCACCATCCGTTTGGACTTTTGCTTTACAGCTTTATTTTCAATAAAGCCTTCTTATTTTCATTTATCTCTTGTTGTACGTCTGGTTCATGGTTCCGTGACATTACCTGAGCAAGCAGCAGCAGCAGCCTCCAGCAGTGAACACTTCATCCAGGAAGTAGTATAAACCGCAAAGTGAGGCAGTATGGGAGGGAATATAAAGAAAGACAATTAGTCTAAATAAGTGACACCTGGCAGAAGGAAAGGAGATGACAAAGTGAAACCAAAACAAAGAACGTCATACAAGAGGTAGAGAGGAAAGTCTGTCAGACCTTCTCACAGAACTGGCGGTGACAGTACCCCTCCCTCTACGGGTGGACTCCAGACACTCAGAGCCCACCTTCTCAGGATGAGACCTATGGAAAGCCCTGATGAGACAAGTGGCCTTAATGTCCACTGGGACCCACATCCTCTCCTCAGGGCCATAACCCTCCCAATGAACGAGGTACTGAAGAGAACCGCGGATAATGCGAGAATTCACAATCCTAGAGACCTGAAATTCAAGATTACCATCAACAAAAATCGGAGGAGGAGGCAAAGAGGAGGGTACAGTGGGTTGGACATAAGGTTTATTAGGGACCTATGAAAAACATTATGGATCTTCCAAGTCTGAGGAAGATCAAGACGGAAGGCAACGGGATTGATGACGGACAAGATCTTGTAAGGCCCAATAAACTTAGGACTCAACTTCCAGCAGGGAACCTTCAGTTTGATATTCTTTGTAGACAACCACACCAGATCACCCACATTCAGGTCCGGACCAGGCACACGTCTCTTATCCGCCACACGCTTATATCTCTCACTCATCCTCTACAGATTACCCTGAATCTTTTGTAAATGACAAAGACGAGGAAAATCTCTCCTCATCAGGTAAACCAGAAGACCCCTCTCCAGAGAATGTCCCAAACTGCGGATGAAACCCATATGCACCAAAAAATGGTGACTTATCAGAGGACTCCTGGCGACGGTTATTTAAAGCATACTCAGCAAGGGACAAAAAAAGAATACCAATCTTTCTGATTCTCCGCCACAAAACAGCGCAGATATGTCTCCAGATTCTGATTGACGCGTTCGGTCTGACCATTCGACTGCGGGTGAAAAGCAGAAGAGAACGACAACCGAACCCCCAAGCGAGAACAGAAGGCCTTCCAGAATCTGGAAACAAATTGCGTGCCCCTATCAGAAACGATGTCTGAAGGAATGCCATGCAATTTGACAATGTGATCAACTAACGCTTGCGCCAGCGTCTTAGCTTTGGGTAACCCAGGAAAGGGAATGAAATGCGCCATTTTGCTAAAACGGTCCACTACCACCAGAATCACAGTCTTCCCCGAGGAACGAGGCAGGTCCGTAATGAAGTCCATGGACGCATCTGTCCATGGACTTCATCACGGACCTGCCTTCCAAGGACGGGAAGGAATGGGTAACGGGACGACAGAACCCGATGGCCGTGAATGAGGGACCTTGGCACGAGCGCAGGTCTCGCAGGCTGCCACAAAACCCTCAACCGTCTTGCGAAGAGCCGGCCACCAGAATCTCCGAGCAATGAGATCCACTGTGGCTCTACTCCCCGGGTGCCCAGCAAGGACAGTATCGTGGTGCTCCTTAAAAACCTTGTGTCGTAAAGCGAGAGGCACAAACAACCTCCCAGGAGGACAAAGATCAGGAGCATCTGCCTGGGCTGCCTGAACCTCTGCCTCCAAATCAGGATAAAGAGCAGAGACGACCACCCCATCAGCCAAAATGGGACCCGGGTCTTCAAAGTTCCCCCCTTCTGGAAAACAACGTGGCAGGGCTTCCGCCTTCACATTTTTAACCCCAGGACGGAACGTAACAACAAAATTACACCTAGAAAAGAACAAAGACCATCTGGCCTGTCTCGGGTTCAGACGCTTGGCCGATTCCAAGTAGGCCAGATTCTTATGGTCGGTAAACACGGTAATAGGATGTCTGGCTCCCTCTAGCCAATGGCGCCATTACTCAAAAGCTTATTTGATGGCCAACAACTCCCTATCTCCCACATCGTAATTTCTCTCTGCAGAAGAGAGTTTCCTTGAGAAAAAGGCACACTGTCGCCATTTGGCAGGAGAGGGACCCGGAGATAAGACCGCACCCACACCCACCTCAGAAGCATCCACCTCAACAATAAAAGGTAGAGAGACATCAGGTTGTACCAAAATGGGAGCGGAAGCAAAACACTCTTTAATACTAGAAAAGGCTTTAAGCACATCTACCGACCACGAGGAAAAATCCACCCCCTTTTTAGTCATATCAGTGAGTGGCTTAACAACAGAGGAATAATTCAAAATTAACTTTCTGTAATAATTAACAAAACCCAAAAACCGCATCAGTGCCTTCTGATTCTCAGGAAGCTCCCAATCAAGCACAGCGCGGACCTTCTCAGGGTCCATGCGAAAACCAGAAGCGGAGAGAAGAAAATTAAGAAATAGAATCTCCGGAACCGCAAACATACATTTTTCCAGTTTAGCGTAAAATTTATTCTCCCGCAGAATCAGCAAGACCTGACATAGGTGGTCCCGATGAGTCTTGAAATCAGGAGAAAAAAATCAAAATGTCATCTAGATACACCAGTACAAATTTCCCCATTAAATGATAAAAAATGCTGTTCACAAAATGTTAGAAGACGGCCGGAGCATTCCTCAAACCAAAGGGCATAACCAAATTCTCGAAATGACCCTCAGGGGTATTGAAGGCCATCTACCATTCGTCCCCTTCCCTGACCAGGTTGTATGCCCCTCTTAAATCCAACTTAGATTTAACAATTTTTAGCCCCAGCAATCTGGGTAAACAGGTCCGGGATCAGAGGAAGCGGATATGGGTCACGAATCGTGATACGGTTAAGCTCCCTGAAATCCAGACAAGGTCTTAAAAAAGTATCTTTTTTCTTAACAAAAAAAACCCAGCAGTAACAGGTTACTTCGAGGGTCGGATGTGTCCCTTTCTCAGGCTCTCAGAGATATAAGTACGCATAGCGACTCTTTCAGGTTGGGAGAGATTGTATAATCGTGATTTTTGCAGCTTGGCGCCTGGGATGAGATTAATAGGGCAGTCGTACTCCCGGTGAGGGGGCAACTCCTGGACACCACTCTCGGAAAACACATCAGAAAATTCAGAGAGAAAAGATGGCACAGTCTTAGTAGAAACCTCTGAAAGAGACGCCGTGAGGCAATTCTCTCTGCAAAAGTCACTCCAACCATTTATTTGCCTTGCTTGCCAATCAATGGTGGGGTTATGTTTAGTGAGCCAGGGTAGCCCCAACACTAGAGGAGTAGGTAATCCACTTAAGACGAAACATGACATATCCTCAACATGAGCGTCATCCACAGTCAAACGGATATCGTGAACTATGCCCTTTAACGATCTTTGAGAAAGTGGAGCGGAATCGATAGCAAAAACAGGTATATCCTTTCCCAAAGTGCATACCTGGAAACCATGCATTGTTGCAAATTGATTATCAATGAGATTGACAGCTGCTCCACTATCTACAAAAATCTCACAAAGAATGTTCTTGCTGTCTAGCGCCACCCTGGCAGGTAGGAGAAAACGGGAACTACAAGCAAACGGCAAACCTTCAATTTCCGCATCAACCTTGCCAATAGTAGAAAATGGAAAGTTTTTAGAGGGTTTCTTTTTTTCTTTTTTTTTTATTACCCTCAGAAAACTCCATGAATCTCCTAGAGGGGCAAACATTAGCCAAATGATTTATACCCCCACAACATAAACAAACCCTCCTCTAAGAGCTGAATCCTCTACTATCAGAGGCAAGCAAACCCAGCTGCATGGCCTCCTCCTCAGAGGAGATTGAGACAGACTGAGACCCCTGCGCACTGAATGAGACAGCCCCACTGTCTTTGGGCTGAATATGACCGGAAAGAGTAGTCTCCTCTCTCTTTCTAAGACGCTTGTCAATACGAACAGCTAGAGACATGGCAGATTCTAGCGACGCTGGTCTATCATGAAAAGCAAATGCATCTTTCAATCTTTCCGAAAAACCATGGCAAAATTGACTTCGGAGTGCAGCATCATTCCAACCAGTATCAGCTGCCCATCTCCGAAATTCAGAACAATATATCTCTGCAGACTCTTTACCCTGGCATAAAAGACGCAGTTTAGATTCAGCCAGAGCAATACGATCCGGGTTATCATATAACTGCCCCAGGGCTACAAAAAATTCATCCACCGATCGGAGGGGTCGTGCCCCCACCGGCAGCAAAAAGGCGCAAGACTGAGCGTTATCCCTGAGCAGCGAGATGTCGATCCCCACCCTCTGCTCCTCATCACCAGAGGAATGGGGAAGTAGGCGAAAATGGAGTTTGCAAGCCTCTCTAAAGCGAAAACAATTCTCACTACCCCCGGAGAACGTATCCGGAAGCGAGATCTTAGGCTCGGAACAAACTCCATGAATGCCAGCAGAAACGGTCACCTGAAACTGAGACACAGTTTTACGGAGATCTGCTATCTCCAGCGAAAGACCTTGCATGCATCAATGCTTAAGACGATTTTGGCGGTTTATAATGTCACGGGTGAAGTTGCAGATAGCTGGAACTTTTAAATAAACGACCGACTTGCTTGATCCCAAACTAAGGAGCATATAGGTGAGCCCTATAAAACCCTAAGAGCTCTCCCTGACTGCTAAGCACATGCAAGGGTCTCAATGGTAGACGATTACATGCCCACGTACCTAAGACTGTGTGACACCTGAAAACCCTATAATAGTGAGGGGACATGACCACCGGCTCCCTGCACTTAATACGGACGGAGTCAGGGTCACCTAGAATCAAGCCAGCAAGGAAACACAATAAAGGAAAAGACTTACCTGAGCAAACAGCAGCAGCAGCCTCCAGCAGTGAACACTTCATCCAGGAAGTAGTATAAACTGCAAAGTGAGGCAGTATGGGAGGGAATATAAAGGAAGACAATTAGTCTAAATAAGTGACACCTGGCAGAAGGAAAGGAGATGACAAAGTGAAACCAAAACAAAGAACGTCATACAAGAGGTAGAGAGGAATGTCTGTCAGACCTTCTCACAGAACTGGCGGTGACATCTTTTCTCAGCCATTGCCATTTCCAGCTGACACGGAAGGGCAGATTTATAGGCCAGGAGTGATTGGACGCTGTCCTCTTGGCTTTCTGAAAGACATATTGGCTCCATAGTAGACAGAAAGTAGCTGAAGATATCTGGAGTACAAGTAACTGAGCTTTTAAAAGAAACACAGTACACAGAAATACAGCACGCCTAAACAGAACGAGGGGCACATCGGCGCAACGGAGGAGCGGATCAAGAAAAAAATTGGCGATATCACATCTACTGAACATGGGCTACAGTGTGACGTATCGCTTTTCTAAAGTACAAACTGGTGAAAGGTCCTCTTTAAAGTCATATACGACTTAAAGGCTGTAGGTCAGATTTACTAATGCCGTCTAAAATGTAGGCAGTATAAGCTAAAGCCTCATGCACACATCTGTGAAACACGGACCGTGTGATACCAGCCTGGATTTCTTCTGAGTGCAGGAGCGCACGGCGTCATTGGTTGCTATGACGCCGTGCGCTTCCTGCTGCCGCCACAGTACAGTAATACACTGGTATGATCGCGGGCACTATAATAGAAAATGCCTAATCTTGTCCGCAATTGTGGAAACGGAAGTATGGATGCGGAAGTGCGGATCCGCATATGTGGATGCAGATCCGCAAATGCGGACAGCACATTTCGGCCCCATTGAAAATGAATGGGTTCGCACCCGTTCCGCAAAATTGCGGAACGGATGCGGACCCATTTTGCGGACGTGTGAATGGACCCTTAGACGGGCAGATTATTGGGATTGAGCGTTCGTAGGGATGATAGCCAACCATAAGGCAGTCGAAAGGTGCACCAAATTCATTACAGTTCCCCTCTTAAACTTTTAATATCTTCATTTTTTTTTTATTTCTTGTTAAACTTTTTTTGCTTCTATAATAATTATTTTTAAACCTCTAGGATCTTTTGATGAGGGTGAATGGCATTTTACCGCGCTCCCTGCTGAGCTTTGCTTCATGTACAGCTTAGCAGGAAGCTTACCGTGGGAGGCCTGGGAAGCTTCAGAAGCGTCTAGGCTGCCATCATAACTGATGGAGCCCAGTAGGTCACAGTGGTTGAACGGGTTAATTTGAAGAGAATATGGCCCAGTACTGACCTCTGTGATACCCTACTAGTGACGGTGACCCAATCTGAGTGTGTACAGTTTATAACCACCCTCTGTTTTCTATCACTCAACCAGTTACTTACCCACATACACACATTTTTCCCTCAGTCCAAGCATTCTCATTTTATGTATTACCCTTTTATGTGCCACAGTATCATATTTAAGGTGGAATTCATTGGTGGAAAATGCTTAAAAAGGACCTGTCCCCACTCCTGACATGCCTGTTTTAATAGCTTCATGCATTCCCCATGTAATAACAATTCTGGAACATCTATTCCTATGGCTCTATGTTGTGCCATTCCTTTATTATTTCTACTAGATGTTATGAATGAATTGCTAGCAGTCTGCACTAAGGGTACAGAGGGGTGTTAACCAGTTGGGGGTGTGTACCTGAACAGTCTCACTCTATCCAATTAGTGCTGCAATTTTCAGACTGTGCAGGTACACACCCCTTACTGGGTAACACCCCTCTGTATGTGCGTATGACACATTTTTACACTTTCAATTCATTTCAGTGGAAGATTCAGCGCCAAAATAGGGCATGCTGCTTTTTTTTTCTGGTGCGATATGAACTTAGCCAGAAAAAAATAAAATAAGTAAGTGCTGCTTCCCATTGAACAGGAGGCTGTTTGGAGTCGTTTTTTCTGGCACTGATTTGACGTGTTAAATGTGCCAAAATCATTGCCAAAAAACTGTGTGAACGGGACCCCACACAACCTTCGTTGCTGTTTAAAAACTATTGTCAAGATACACCTCTCTTTTTTTATACAGAAATATTAATTCTGTCTAATTAAATATAAGATCTAGGTACGACAAGTTTTTCATGACTCAGAGCTTGCAAGTCTAAAGATCATTGGATGACCCCAGGTAACTAAGGTTATGTGGTATATGTAATTTTTTTCCCCCAGAGACTCACATTCATTTATAAGAGACAAAAGTAGGTGGAAGTAAGGCTATCATTGGTCTTAAAACGGATATGTGATGTACCTTTTTTTTTCGCCCTATAAGACGCACTGGCCTATAAGATGCACCTAGGTTTTTGAGGAGGAAAATAAGAAAAAATATATTTCTAAAAGGTGTGCGTTTGGTGGGTTTTAAATTAATGGTGGTCTGTGCATGACACTATTATCGGGGATCTGTGGATGACGCATTGTCATGTGGGGGATCTGTGGATGGCACTGTTAGGGGGGACCTGTGGATGGCACTGTTATGGGGGATCTGTGGATGGCACTGTTATGGAGGATCTGTGGATGGCACTGTTTATGGGGGATCTGTGGATTGCACTGTTATGGAGGGGATCTGTGGATGGCACTGTTATGGAGGGGATCTAAGGATGGCACTGTTATGGGGGATCTGTGGATGGCACTGTTTATGGGGGATCTGTGGATTGCACTGTTATGGGGGATCTGTGGATTGCACTGTTATGGGGGATCTGTGGATGGTACTGCTATGGGGTGGGGGATCTGTGGATGGCATTGTTATGGGTGGGGGATCTGTGGATGGCACTGTTATGGGGGGGATATGTGGATGACACTGCTATATGTCATCCACAGATCCCCCTCATAACAGTGTCCCCCAATACACCGGCCCTCTGCTCACCGCAGTATTTATAAACATTAATCCTTATCCTGTTAATAAGTTTAACTAACGCTGCGCTCTCTCCCCTGTATCCGTACAGCACTTTACGAACAAGCTTCCATAGAAGGCAGAGCGGACGGCAGAAGTAACGTCACTCACTGACGTCGCGCGCCTGCTCTGCCTGCTTCATTCATAAAGTGGGAGGAGCAGGCGCTCAACGTCAGTGAGTGACGTTATTGCTGCCGTCCGCTCTGCCTGCTATGGAAGGTTGTTCGTAAGTGCTGTACGGATACAGGGGAACAGGGGAAAGCGCAGCGTTAGTTAAACTTAATAACAGGATAAGGATTAATGTTTATAAATACTGCGGTGAGCGGCGGGGCCCGGTGTAAGAGTACAGTTCCGGACGCCCCTAGTTCCGGACTCCAGCCCCTCCTCTCTTCCGGCTCATACATCGCAGTCTGCGATGCTGCAGCATCGCAGACTGCGATGTAAAATGGAAGCATTCGCCCCATAAGACGCAGGGGCATTTTCCCCCCACTTTTGGGGGGGGGGGAAAGTGCGTCTTATGGGGCGAAAAATACGGTACATTTTTTTAACGGCCATCACACGTCCGTTTTAAGACCAATGGTAGTCTATGGGGTTATTCGCATGGCAGTTTTTTTGACTGTCAGTTAAAAACGGATGTCAAAAATAGAACATGTTCTATCTTGTCTGTTTTTCACTGACCAACATTCCCCTTACAATTGAATAGGTCAGTTTTTAACGTCCGTTTTTCAGAAAGGCATCAGTGAAAAATTGTCAGTTTTTAACAGACTTTTTTCGTGTGCATGTAGCCTAAGAGTAAATAGGATAGTTTTTAGTTTGCCAGGAATATCCTTTGACTTATTTTTAGAAAAGTAAATGGATGAATTAGTTTAGTGAGATTTATAGATGACAAGTTTCTGTCTGACAATTTTCATGATTTCTTTTGTCATGGCTCGGTGCCTTCGTGCATATCTAGTGGTTTTATTTTCAGACATAGATCCAATGCTTTGGGGTCCTTTCGAACAGGCAAATAATTGACTGTAAACAGCACCAATTAATGATATAGCATGTCGATCAGTGCTCAGTAAAAGGGGCTCTTATACTGGCCAGTTGTGGGGGTGATCAGTCAATCATCCATAATGTAGAATTATTCCTTAGGCCGTTTGCCTCCATTATTGTTAGCAGGGCTGCACCGAACTTTTCTGCTGCCTGAGGTGAAAATTTAAATGACCATTCCAAACCCTACTGTTATACGTATGTACTGTCATACTGTATGTACGTACATACATACCTCTTACACCCGGTAGTTTCTCTTCTTATGTTCTCTTTCCTCTTCTCCCTCCCGGCCATCAAGTCCACCTGTGCCGACTAAGTTCTGGTGCAGAAGATTGCGATTATTTCATCGTAATCGCCAGCACCATTATACAGTACTTCTACATAGGCTTCAGATCTAGTGGCCTGAGGCCTATGAGAGTGAACTGCAGTTACGGAAGCCATAGGCTCCCAAGCCCCGCTGTGAACTGCTGCCCCCCACCAGAGGCAAGGCAGCCACCACCTGAGGCGAGATACTCCTCTTCCCTCATGGTAGATGTGGTCCTGATTGTTAGCAACACATCCTGTGTGCATGCACGGAGATGTGGGGCCAAAAAAACAATCATTTCTCCTGCTGCATAAAAGTTGCAGTCAGCCAACAACTGATCACAAGGCTTTTTCACAGGCAATGATGAGGAATAAATGTTCGGCTGTTAATTGCCCATGTAATGACTGATTTATACGACACAAGATGCAGACGATTATCGGGAATGAAGCATTCCTTCCCGACAACTGGCTGCTCGTTCAGTTAAGCGTTGCATTTACATGTAGCGATCACCTCCACAGTCCTCGTACAGCTGCATAGTTTCTGGGCAGCAGATCACTGTTTAGACCGCACAATCTGCTGCCCAGAAACGATAATTTACTTGTCTGCATGAATGAATATTTCACCCGATGAACGAGGTTTCGCTCGTCTATTGGGTGATCAGCAGCACCTTTGGAGGGGCAGATTATCGGGAACGAGCATTCGTAGGAACATTTGTCCTCAATATTATGCCCGACAATCAGGCCGTGTAGAAGCTCATCTTACATGCCACTCATTGGCCATTGTTCTGTTCTTCAAATCTTATAACAAGAGGTTTGTGGCAAAAAGACTGGCACATCTACTAAAATTGGGAACCTCAGAAGTTTGAGGTGCAGACCCATTGGTATGGTAGGGTGCCAAAATCGTAAGGTACCAGGTATTAAGTTGGCTTTTCTATAGAATGAAACCACATTTTACAGGTTGAACTCATTTTGACCTTGAAGTTTACAGAGTAAACTCAATCTCACTGAAACATCTAAAACAGATGTGCAACAGGTGCAACGTATGTGGTATAACAAGTAACATATGTCATTTTTATATTATTCACTAGTAATGTACTTGCCTCTGTGTATTTGTCAGAGTCTGTTTTCACATAATTAATTCAAGGTAGCTTCATGTATGTGGCCAAATCAATATGTTTGTGGCCTGCATGGCGTATACGTTAACTGAAACTAGGGAAATACAAAGAGGTGGAACACATCATCACATGTTCACATGGCTATTTTGTCTAAATTAATTTAAAGGGAATGTGTCATGAGAAAATAACCTACTGTTTAAATCATGCTTTTATGTTAAACATATTTTTAAATAATATTTGGTGATGTTATTTTTAGTTTTACATATCAATATCTATATTTAAAGGGGTTGTTCTAAAAAAATTATTCTACAGTTTTTAAGCCAACACTAATAAATATGACTGTATACAAGCGATCCCCAATTTCCTTCTCAACTGTCTAAAGAGAGATATCGCTATATATTTATATGAATTCATAAGGAGGGATGGATGGATGAATGAATGAAAAACCTGTGGAAGAAAGCAGCATTTCCGTTCACCTCAGAATGCAGAGTATCTGGTCCAGAATTTTGTCTACAGGAGAAACAGAGTGCTACCAGAGAGGAAAATGAAAAAACTGACAATAGTTTATTGCATTTTTTTTTTTTTCTCAAGAGTTGCCATTCTGACCAGCCCTGGCTGGTCCACCTATCACTGGAGGTCAAGCCAATTTGGTTCCTGGTTCGGCATCCAATCCCAGATCTAGGCTGGGGATTTAAGTCTGCTTCTATCATTTACCAGCTGTTAGTAATTACATATTCATTGTAACCTTGCTCTATACTGTGACATATCCTATTCTTCTTTATCGACCCTCCTGGTGAACTGACTATTGACTTGTTTCTGGATTAACCCTGTGTCTGCTGTTACTGTTTATATTGATTTCTCGCCCAGTTTCCTTGGGGGACACAGAAGACCTTGGGTATAGCTCATCTCCCTAGGAGGCGTGACACTAAGTGAAGACTGTTAAGCCCCTCCTCCACAGCTATACCCTCAGCCTGGAGAGAGAGACTGCCAGTTTTTGCTTAGTGTCCAAGGAGGCAAGACACTCCCTGCTCTGCAGGGCTGCTTTCTCCTCGTTTCAATTTTAGATTTTTACTTTTTTATTTTCTTTTTGTTTCAGATCATCAGGGATAACAGAGACGCACTAGACCTCTCTGTTCTCCCGGGGTTGAGCTGCGCCAGTGCCGGTCATCCGCACTGCTGCCTCCCCCACAGAAGGCAAGGTGGATCAGGGCAGCCCAGCTCCCCTACATCCCGCCAGCGCAAGGGTCGCCCGCACGCCAAGTCCCTCTCCCAGCGTCCTGCCACTACGGTGCCAGTAGCTGAAGGGGCGACCCTGCTGGAACGGACCGAGGGTGAAGACGACTATGGTGAGAGAGAGGCTTCTCCAGCCCTACGTCCCCGTCCCCCCCGGTCTCCTGCGTGCCTGACCCTATACTGGGCCTATGGACCCTTCTGTCCCTGCTAGACCTAGGCTGGCCCCTGGGCTGTCGCAGGGCGACATTCTGCTCCCTCTCTCCTGGCCTCCAGGACATTGGCACCCTTGTTCCTACAAGAGGAATGCCTAGGGAGCTGCGGAGGTCCGCAACTAGCTGCCCCTGACGGAGGGGTTATGCAGGCGTCCCACCCTCACAGACCCGGTCTCAGGGTCCCCCTCCCTCTTACCGGCCACTACTTCAGGGCCAGAGGGCCCGCGCCTTGCTGCCACTGACCCTCCCTACTCTCACGGGCACCGGTCCAGGGGAAAGGTGGTTGTAGCTGCCGGCCATATGGAGCGCTGTTCTAGGCAGGGGCCCGCTCCAGGGGTGAAATGGCTGCCGGGTGCAGGGTCCTCACTTCCGGACAGCTGGGTGGGCACCGCGGCCTGCAAATGAGCGCTTCAACAGCCCCGGCCGACCGTCGGAACATTCCGGTCGGCCGGGCGCCGCAAAACTTGTGTTCCACTTCAAGGCCGCGATCCCGCTCTATCCGGGTCCCCGGCTCGCGGGGTGGGCACCCGCGGCCGGTATGTGCCGCTCCGTAGGCCCGGCTGGTACTTTAAGTACTGTGCGGCGCCGGTCAACCGGGCGCTGCTAAAAATTTAGGCCCCGGCTCTTCCGGCCCGCGGGGTGGGCACCCGCGGCCGGTATGTGCCGCTCCGTAGGCCGGCCGGTACTTTAAATACTGTGCGGCCCCGGTCAGCCGGGCGCCGCTAAAAATTTAGGCCCCAGCTTCACGGCCTACTAGGCCGCAAAATTCAGGCCTCTGTTGGGAGGGGGCTGGAACTTCTCCAGGCGCGAATTCTTCCCGCCTGGAGGTTCCCCCGCCCCCAGAGGATCGCAGTGCCGCCCCCCAGGCCGGATCCCTGTTAACCCTTTGGGTACAGGCCGGCTTCCGATGGGCCTGTATGGGTGGATCTGTGCCCTGTAGGTGGCCCCCCTTTTATTTTATTTTTTTCTGCCTCAGTGAGGCTGTGTGTTAAAAAAAAAAAAAAAAAAAAAAATTATTTATTATATATATGACTTGTGGGCTGCGCAGGACGCTGCAGCCTCATCTCAGAGTGCTGCCTGTATACATGCCCCCCTTCCATAGGCGGCATGGTGTCGCGCTCCCCGGCTGCGGCGCTGCCAGGGTCTTTTTTCCCCTTCTAGGCGGTTTCTTGCCCTCTCCGCGCTACGGCGCTGGTCAAGTGCATGCCTTTTCTGTAGGCAACATTCATCACCCTCTCCAGTTATGGTGCCTGCCATGTGCAGGTCCCCCCTCCTGGGCGGGATACTGCACTCTCCCTAACTGCGGGTTGGCCTTGTGCATGATCCCCCCTTTCATTGGCGGCCTACTGCAGTTTCTCCGGATACAATGCTGGCCATGTGCACGACCCCCTTCCATAGGTGGAACACGGCACTCTCACTGGATTCGCTGCCTGCCATAGGCATGACTCCCTTCTGTGGACGGCATTCGGCACTCTCACTGGATTCACTGCCAGCCATGTGCATGACCACCTTACATAGGCGGTATGATGTACTCTCATTGGATTCACTGCCGGCCTTGGGCATGCCTCCTTCCCGGGTGGCGGCATACATACACTCCCTCGGTCGGTGGTTGTTCTCTCGCCGGTACATTGTTGGCCATGTGCATGACCCCTATACATAGCGGGGTGCTTGCACTCTCTCTGGATCCGCGGCCGGCCATATACATGACCCTCTTCCGTGGGCGGTGTACGCACTCTCACTGGATTCGCTGCCGGCCATGGGCATGCCTCCTTCAGGTGGCATACACACATTCTCACCGACTGCTCGCATTCTCCCTGGATGCGATGCTGGCCATGTGCATGACCCCCCCCCCCCCTTCCTTTTCTGGGCGGCATACTACACTCTCACCAGATACGTTGCTGGCCTTGAGCATGGCCTCTAACATGGGTGGAACGCTTGCGCTCCCATTGGATACGGTGCTGGCCTTGTGCGTGACCACCCCTCATTCCATGGGTGGAATTTTGCACGCTCACAAGATTCAAGGCTGTCCTTGTATGTGCTGTACTGGACTTGCACATGTTCCCCTTCATTGGCGGAGTAGTTACACTCTCACGAAATTTCGGGTTGGGTGAATTGTTGCACACTCACTTAATGCTAAGATAGCCCTGTGCATGCCCCCCTTTTTCACTAGGTGGACCTCCTGCGTTTCTGCTGGATACTGTGTGGCCATGTGCATGGCGCCTTTCTGGGCGAAGTATGGTATGCCCTACTTCTCTGACGTAGGTACGGCCTTGGGCATCACCCCCTTTTTGGGGCAGGCCTTTGCATTCTTGCCCACTGCAGCTTGCCAGGTACATTTCCCCCCTTTTTCGGGGCGGTCAGTTTGCGTTCCATCGCATACCATACTAGTCTTGTGCATAACTCCTTTCAGTTTGCACTCCCGTAGATACTGTGGCACTCTGTGGCTGGCCCTCTTCGCTGAGTGATATTTTTGCAGTGAGCGGACGTTCTTGTGCGTTGTTTCCTTCTCGTCCCGTAGGTGGGTTGGCCTTCTCACTGCTTACGGGGCTACTCGTACGTATGCCTCCTTTCCTCCTGCGACATACTTTTTCTCTTGGGATACGATGATTGCCGCAAGCCTTGCACTATTCTCTAAGGAGATCATTCTGTCCATCTGTGTAAGCCTAAGGTGTTGTCCAATAAACAACAAATGAATACCTTATATTTAAGTAGACGGGCTCTACTGTTCGCTACTGCACAGAGCTGGGTGGTACTCATTCATTTCGTTGGCCCATTTGTCCTTCCGCGGCATTGTTTCCCTGTGCTAGTGGTCGCATGGTCGAGAGCGCTGTCTGCAGCGCCCTTCGCATTTTATGTTGGCTCTGGCGGGACTACGGTCCCCTCGCCTAATACCATTTCCTCCTCTTCGGGTGCAGTATGGTATGATTCTTTCCGGATTGGCGCCCTCGGTGCTTCAGTCTGATCTGCTACCAGGTTCGGGCCGCTCTTCTTGGGAAGGTCACCCAACTTCTCTTGGGTGCTCGCTTATACAGGTCCGGGGGACCTCCACCTTGGGTTCTTCAGGGTATTCGCCTTCTGCGAGGCGGTGAACCGGGCGTCTCTGTGTAGCGGTGTTCTGCTTTTGAGCTGTCCTATGGCCTCTCTGTTGCCCACTCCCCCTTTCGGTTGGAGGGTGTTATACCGGCCTCTGTCTCGCCTGCCTTTTCTCGCCGGCTCTGTTTGGCTCCCACTCGGTACAGATCATTCCGATGTGGCGTCTGTTCCGGCCACGCTTCAGAGGCTGTTCCTTCACTGCCCTTCCCTCTGGGGAGAGCATGGTTGTTTATGTGGATGGTTCTGGTGTTCCTTTTGAGTCTCCCTTGTCCACACTGGCTGTACTAGCTGTGTGCCTAGTTACCGGGTCTACCGTTTTCTGTCCTCCCGCTGGGTGCAGATTGCGTTTTTTTCCATTCTAGGCAATGTTTCTGCTTTGGATTCACCTTCTCGGTAACTTGGGAGGACTACCATTTGGTCAGGATTGTCTTTAGATCTCCCACACCGGAACTGTAGTCCGTCTTCCTGTGGTGGCTACATTGGCTTCGGCTTTAGCCTGTCTTGTCCTGGCGGTTGCTGGGCGGACCCTTCGGTTCCTGTCCGTTTGTCCTTCTGCTTCCCCACTCTGGGGGGATACGGGACAACCTTGCTCGGGGGCCGACGGGATCAGTTCTACCGACTGTTCTACCTGTGTTACTGGTCTGCGCCTGATCATTGGGTTTTCACCCGCTTGCCCAGGCGACTCTAGTGGGCTCGCTAGTGTTCGCTTCTAGCCGAGTTTTTCGTCCAGGATCTGTGGTAGGACTTAGGGTTTTACCTGGGGTTCTGTGGGAAGCTGGGCGTTCCCCCACTCTGCCTTTCTCCATGGTTCTGTCTTTCTCCAGTCCGGCCTGGACCTGGGGCTGGGACTCTGTTGCTTGCAGTATCAAGTGTCATTCCTGTCCTTCCTCTTTCAGCGTTCCCCGACCCTCTAAGCCTGTCAGGAACTTCTTCCATGGAGCGGCTCTTGGGTTCCTTTGTACTGTCCTCCGGTACCGTCCTGGGAACTACATACTGGGCTCTTGGCGCTCCAATTTTTCCTTGGAGCCGTTACAGAAGTTCCCTCTACTCCTTCTGTCCTGTACAGTTGGGTTTCTGTAGCCATCGTGTCTCTGATGGGTGCCTGAGTGGCGGCCCTTCTTGTTCCGAGCCTTCTGTCTTCCCCCAGGACAGGGCTGTTCTCCATTCCGTCTCTTCCTTCCTTCTGAAGGTGGTGTTTGTCTTTCATTTCATTGAGGCAGTCGTCCTCCCCTTCCCACCCCAGGGAACGGACACTTCGCCGATTTGGACGTTGTTTGGGCCTTGCAGTTTTTACTTGGAGATCTCCGACTCTTGTCGACGTTCGGTCTCTTGTGTTTCCAGGAGGTCCGCGCAAAGGGTTGACGGCCTCCAGGGTGGCTTTCCTCCGCTTTCTCAGAGTGGCTCTTGTTGTGGTTGCCGCACCAAGGGCAGGGTTCTGCTTTTGGTGTCACCATTCATTTGGCCAGAGTTGTCGGTTTTTCCTGGGCCGGAGGCATTAGGCTTCGGCCATGCATTTGTGCAAGGCGGTCACTGGTCTTCCTTGCACACCTTACCGAGTTCTACAGGGTGCATACTCGGGCTTCGGCGTATGCTGTTTTGGGTCGCCTGGTCTGCAGGCGGCGGTTTTTTGATGCCTTCGGGTGCTTCGCCTTGGTGCTGTGGTCCCTCCCCCTTTGGACTGCTTTTGAACGTCCCAAGGTCTTCTGTGTCCCCCAAGGAAACTGGGCGAGAAAACGAGATTTTTGTATAACTTACCAGTAAAATCTCTTTCTCGCTCTTTCCTTGGGGGACACAGCACCCACCCATTCTTTGTTCTTCTCTGACTGTTTCCGAGTTTGTTTTACCCTTTGGGTAGTTGGCTTGTTGGTTCCAATTTTTGGACTTTGCCTTTTCTCACTACTTGGACACGCAACTGGCAGTCTCTCTCTCCAGGCTGAGGGTATAGCTGTGGAGGAGGGGCTTAACAGTCTTCACTTAGTGTCACGCCTCCTAGGGAGATGAGCTATACCCAAGGTCTTCTGTGTCCCCCAAGGAAAGAGCGAGAAAGAGATTTTACTGGTAAGTTATACAAAAATCTCGTTTTTCCTGGTAAACTGACCTTAGTTTATAGGTAGATTAACCCCTTGATCACTGCATTGGCCTTGTCTGTCTCTCCTGGTTTTGACTCTGCCTGACAACTTCTCTTTGTACCTCCCTGGTCATTCTGGTAGGTTTGCCTGCACCAGTTTTCTGCTACCTACTCCGCAGGCATAACCTGGTTCACTAGTAGCAAAGTCTATCTGGTCTTGCTTCAGGCTCTGGGGAAGAACCTTGGGGTAGTCTTAGTTTTCTACCTCCTAGAGTGGTTTTGGAAGACTGGTAGCAGATTTGGGATTCACTTGGATGCGATTCGGACAGTGACCTTAGTGTTTCACCACTAATACACGACTTTTTGGTGTATTTAGGTTGCAGATTCTGTCGCAAAGGTGTTTTGCGTCAAAATATGTCACTTTACTCTGCTCACACCACTTTTGCAAAGTCGCGGAAAAAGTGGGCTGGTGTGGGTGGGGAAGAGGGCGGGCCGGCTGCCCCATCTCATTTATCGTTTTCCACACTAGGCCTTAAACCACGCTAGAAAGGGAGATGGCATAGATTAAAGCATCTTGCACGGCTGGCGGCAGCAAGCGCCAAAGTTATGTAGAGACCTGCACCTCTACATAGCATTGGCGCATCCTCTGGCAGTGCAGAGGGATTAGGAACGATGTATAAATCGCTGCTGTTAATTATTGTCCCCCTTTTTGTTTAGGCTGCAAACATGTCAAGAAGTTACAGTAGCAATTTTTATACTCTGAACGTAAGCATAATACTTGCACTGACAGCAAGTAGAGATCTTGAAAACTGTGTATTAGTGTATAGTAGATTATTAGAAAGTTGTGAAACTTAGACAATGAAAGAAGCTTTATTCACATACCATAGGCCTGCCCATTATACCCATAATGTTACAGTTATTAAAGGGAACCTGTCACTGTGAAAATGTGGGCAGCACGTTATTAAGCAGGAGGAGCTGAGTAGATTCATATATAGTTTTGTGGGAAATGAGGCAGTATTTCTTGTTTTTCATTCATTTAAAAGGTTTTTCAGAGATTTTTTTTTTACTGGTGGTCTATCCTCTGGATAGGAAAAGCATAGAGAAGGCCACAGCACTCACAGGCTGCCTTCTGAAACAGCTGATTGGTGCCGGGTGTCTTACCCACACCAATCAGATACTGATGACCTATCCTGAGCATAGGTCATCAGAAAAAAATCTCGGAAATCCCCTTTAAATTCCTGCTCGTTTTCTGGCCTTTGAAGTCAAGGAGGTGGTCCTAACATTGATTGACAGCCTTCCCTCTATGGATGTGTATATAGAGATAGCTGTCAATCACTGATAGGACCGCCCACTTACTACAAAGCCCAGAAAGAGCAGGAATTTAAATGAATGTAATACAATTTATACTGAATCTTTTCCCATTAAACTATATACCAATCTCCTGCTGCTTCAGATTACACTACATTACTATTGATGGCCTATTCTCATGGAACCCCACACCCCCACTAGTTAGCTATTTTAGAGCTCTAGTCCTAGAAGTTGGGACCGGAACTACACAGGAGCACTACATAGGAGCAGCGCTTCAGGTACCAGCACCATTCACTACATAATGTCCGGAGCTGTGTAGTTCCGGTGCTGGAGCCTCCGGGAGGACTTAATAGGAACATAGCTTTTTTGACATATACTACTTTATTGTATATGATAAAATTAATTCTGAATTTATTTTTTTTGTGATCAAAATGTTCTGTTCCCAAAGAGTATTTACACAGGCCACAGGAACTGTGGGAATGTAAAAAAAGTTATGGATGTCAGAATATGATGAGACAAAGAAAAATAAATTCTTTATTAAAACACAACATAAACTATATAAATTTGGTATAGATGTAATTGTAGTGGTCAGAACAAAAGTAGCATCCTGCTTAGCTCACAGTGAACATTGTATCAACAAACCAAAACAATGGCTCAATTGCGTTCTTTTCCAATTCTACACCATTCATAATTTATTCCAGCTTCCCAATACATTATACAGAATATTCAATTGGGCAAATAGAAAGTGCAAAAAAACAAGCCCTCGTAGGGCTATGTGAGCACAAAAGTAACTAAAAAAGTCAAAGTATTTCTGGCTTTTGGAGGGCAGAGGGTAAAAAATGCAAAAGCAATAATGGAAAATGGCAGCGGCAAGAAATGAGTAAGTGAAGAATGGCCTGTTTTTGCCAATCTTACACAACCCTTTTAGTTTGTCTGCTCTAGAAAACAAAGCAATAAAACATTTATGCTAGTAGTGTAAAAAAGAGACACTTGTATACGTATTATCCACTTGTTCATGTACAGGTAGATGCTATTTTTTTGCCCAGTGTTGTGCTCAGAAGAAAACTCTTGTGAATATAGTAAAATTGTGCAATTACCAGGCATAAGAAACGTTTCAAGTATTTACTTGGTTTTCTTTATGAAAGGTTGAGAAATAATATATCCAGCAAGTCATATACCATAAAATGACGCAACGACCTTTTCAGTCATTTCTGAATATTATCAGATTCTGAGTTTCTAGGATGTAAAACAGAGCTCTTTACCTTGTTGTGAAACGTAACATGGTTTGAGCTTTATGTCCATGTTGCTTATTTCTGTGTGGATAAGGGTAAAGCTGTCAGAGCAGCTCCTTGATGGAATTCATGGAGAAGCAACAGTCTGCAGATGAAGGCAAACTGAAGGCTATAGGGTTGTAGAAGACAAACCGCTTCAACATTTTTAATAATGACCCATGATTTTTAACCCAAGATAGGTAGAATGCAATAATACAAAAGATTTCCTCCAAAGGTGTCCATAGCCGTTATATGCTCTACACACAGTCGTAGGGGTGTAGATAGTAATCTCTGGGCCCTATAGCAAGAATTTGAATTGGGCCCACATTCCCCATTCCTAGTCTCTCCCACTACCGGCCCCAGGGGTTAACCTAGTCTTTCTGCCACCTGAGGCGAAAAGTTAATTTGCCCATCCACCCTCCCTCCCCACAGCCAGTGTTGTAGATTTCCTATGTCCATGTCAGATAATCCAGAGCATATGCTCTATATGTTACAGAATTTTGCTAAAGATCTGTCCTTAGATTGTACACTTTGAAATGCAAAATGTAAAATTAGTGATTAAATTTGGGAAAAGCTCTGTGGCAAAACTCAACATAGAACATTAAGACTTTGCTGCATACTTCTGAGGATTTGCCTTGGCAAATAAACCTTCCACTAAATGTGGTGTTATTATTATTATTATTATTATTATTATCTTTTGTGGTTCTTAGTGAAGGGGTTAGGGTTTATGGAAGGGAATGAGTCAAGTACCTGTTATCTAGTAGTTACTCACCACCCCAGGCTCCAGTGCTGTCTGCTACCCCAATCCTTGGTCCACAACAGGGCTGAACGAAGCTGAATCGGGGAATCCTGCCATACATACATCCAGGAGTAGGTGTGAGGTCATTAACTCTCAGAGGGGCAGTCGGGGACACACAAATACAGTATATAGCATATCTACACACACAACATATACACATACAGCATATACCCCAGACATCTATAGCATAAATACACATACAGTATACAGCATGTGCAAACACACATATAGACAGCAGACACACTATCAGGGGCGAACTGGCCATAGACCCTACAGCTTAATTTCCTGGTGGGCTGATGCCCAAGTTGGCCGCCCAAGCCCTTTTTATGCTAGGTACATAATGATCTGATGCTCTCAGCTTTAATTAATGCCTAGAGCATCTGGTACTTATGCGCTGGGCTGGCGGCTGCGGGTGCCCCGTGAATTCAAGTCCTTAGGACAGTGATAGTTGAATACTGCAGCGGGGGCATTGCACTGTGGTATCTGGTTCTGTTGGAGCGGTCCCAGCCTACTTGTAATGCCCCACATTCTTTTCATTTGGACACACCTACAACATGGGGCCACTTTTATTTTATTTTTTAAAGGTTTACTTTAAGTTCCCAGTCCATCCCTGCACAATATCATTCACTATTTTTCACCGGTTGCACCAGGCAGACTCCGATGCACTGAATATGTTCTAGGTAATGCACTATGCCATCCATTTACATATACCCCAAACATTGCTAACTAAATCTCAAGTAGTGATCACAACTTTATCACACGCCAAGATGAATTTAGACATCAGACCAGACCCCAGAGTAAATGCAAACTGAAGACAACAAAATAAGTACAATAACTAAAACAAATACAGACCAGTGCTCAGTCCAAGGTTGATATCCTACCCAATTTTTTCTGAACAACTGAACCAAAAGTTGTGGATGGCCCAAAGTTTCTACAGACATACATCCTGGCTTCTTTTAAAGACCATGAGCCTCAACACCAGAGCCTCAACATAATGCTTTGAATCAAAAGATCCCAAAACTAAAGATGCTGCTCAGTAGAAAAAAAAAAAACGCAGTACCATGTGAAAAAATCTTGGTCAGTCCATTTAATTCAGATCCCTTATTCAGAGCCCTGGTTGCAGAAAAGGTAGATCATCTGGTTTCACTGTGTACATCATGTATTGAAACATGCATGGTAGAAACTGATGTAAGTCCACCATCTCACCCTGTGTCATGAACAATGCGCCCCTGCCTTGCCCCTCCCACTACCCAACCTGGCGCCTCCTTTACCCTGCCACTGCTTATTATATAGTGTACCATATTCCCCCATATTTTGTGCCTGCTGCTATGTATTATATAGTGTACCATACCTCCCAATGGACTGTGCCTGCTGCTAAATATTATATAGTGTGTCTTTCCTGGGTCCCCTATGTTTCTCCATTTATATGTTTGGCCTGGGACAGCTCATAGCGTTCCATGGCTTCCAATACCACCTCAATGCTGATGACACTCACATCTATTACTGAGGTCCAGATGTGACTTCCCTGCTATCCAGAATCCCAGCGCGTCTGTTGGCTATATCTTCATTGTTCTCCTTCCGCTTCCTAAAACTCAACACGGAGAAAACTGAATTCATTGTCTTTCCCCCATGTCACTCAGCCCCCAACCTGACCTATCCATTACAGTTAATATCACAATGCTTTCTCCAGTCTTGCAGATCCGCTGCCTGGGGATAACATTTGATTCTGCCCTGTCCTTTAAGGCTAGTTTCCCACTAGCGTTGTCCAGCTGGACATTAACTGACACCCTCTGGCCCTATTCATTATAATGGGGACCAGCAGAGATCCGGCCACAACCCGGCAAACATGCCAAGAAGCGGCTGGATGAAAAACCGCTGCACATAGCAGTATTTGGACGGACGATTCTCGTAATATTTGCTGGGTTTTGTCCAGATCTCCGCATTATAGTGAATGGGGTTGGACGGAAATGTGGTTGCTTCCAGCAATGCTGAAATGCAGAGAGATCCGGCAGACTATTCCCTGCCGTTACAGCCTGCTGGATCTCTTTACCCCAAGTGGGAAACAGACCTAAGCCACACATCCAAACCCTCCCCTCACCTGCCGATTTCAGTTTAACAACATCTCTTAATTGCTCCTTCCTCACCCCCTGAGTCAACTAAAATACTAATGCATGCTCTTGTCATCTCTCACCTGGAACACTGCAACATTCTCCTCTGTGGCCTCCCATCTAGCACACTCGCTCCCCTCCAATCTATTCTCAACTCTGCTGCCCAGTTAATCCACTTCTCCCCTCGTTTCTCCTCTGCCACCCCTATCTGCCAGTCTCTTCATCGGCTCCTCATTGCCCATTGAATTCAACTACACATAAGGCCATCCTCAACCAGTCCACTCTTTACATTTCTGACCTGCTTTCCCAATACATCCCCACCCGTAATGTCTGATCCTCACAGGACCTACTTCTCTATTCTCCTCTCATCTGTTATTCACACAGTCAACTACAAGATTTCTCATGTGCATCTCCCGTACAGTGGAACTCACTACCCTGGCACATCAGACTGTCCCCCAACAACCAAACCTTCTAAAGTAACAAAAAAAAAACACCTCTTCAGGAAATCCTACCACCTACAATAAGCATGCTGCCACCACACAGACAAATGAGCAGCCTTTACCCTCACCTACTGTGTTCGTCCCTCTTCCCCCTGAATGTGTCCTCTACATCCCATAGCCGCCTCCTCAGCCCCAGGCCTCCAGCCCCCAACCCATTAACTTTATTTTTTTCTGAAGCTGTCTGCTGACTGTGCTGGCTCGCTGTCACTGTGGCAGATCTTCACATAGTGCTGGAATCACTCCCATTTGTGCTGCTGCAATCAGGTCACAGACAATACTTGCTGGCAAAGCAAACCTGCCAGAACTGAAGTCCCAGCTCAGTAAAGTTTCTCTGCAGGACGCTAGGCCAACCAATCAGCAGCAGGCCCAGCTAGCGCTGCTTATAGTAATTGGCCAGCCCAGCGGCCTGAATGGAGACTGGAGCCATTGATGCTCTGGGTAAGGGATAGGGGGGCCGCAGGAGCACAGGGGAAGCAGCAAGTCTGCAACTGAAAGGTGGGCCCAAGGCAGGGACTCAGGACGGAAAAGAGCTATTGTATTAAATGTAATTAGGGGGCAGGGCCTCCTTTCTCCACGGGCTCCATAGCAGCTCTGTGGTTTGCCACTATTGGAAGTACGCCACTGCAAACCATTTCTACCAATGTGACAAGTCTTGGTCAAACACAATCATTAGTTTTTTGGGATTGAGAAATTTTAGATAACATGCACCACAAACAGTAAATGTCATAAGATGTTGAGAAATTGCAGTGGCAGTGAGTGTTGTGAACAAACTGTAATGTCTTTGGTCAGGTTGTAGCTGTTACTAGAATCATCATGAAACATGTAAAAAAAAGAGGAAGATAGCTAATTGTTTCATTTTTTGTTGTCATGTTGTAGGGAGTGCCTACCTTGGAACAAACCTTTTCAGTGCTTGTTTTTGTTTTGGGTTCTTTAAAAAAGTTTTCTATTTTGACCTTGTAAATGTCACGAACCAGCGCATGTGAACCCACTTTGCCACGTGTCCTACCTCCTTTGTCTAAGTGATCTTCACAGTACCCCTGATGGGGGGGATAGACTTTCCGAGGGGAACACCAGGTCGCTATCTCTTGAGGAGCTGGTCCAGGCGGACCAGGAGGTACCTGAGCAAGGTACCAGAGGTACAGGTGTTGTCAGCAGGCTGACTTGTTACCTGGAGCAACAGTGCCTGACCGAAGGATGAGGCAGAGGCATGAGTCAGACAGGCAAAAGGTCAGGGCAGGTGGCACAGGTACAGGCCAGGGATCAAACAGGTAGCAAAATCCAGGAACACAAGTGGATATCAGGAACCTTAGCAGGACACAAGTACCTTGACACTAAGGCATCTGTGAAGGAGGCTGAGCCATTTATATATGGGCAGCAGGGCTAGAATTGGATTATGAGGTCTCATGACCTAACCCATAAAGCCCAGGAAGTGACGCGCGCCGGCCCTTAAGGAAGTGCTGCAGGAAACAAAATATGTGATAGATCGAGGCACCATTGGCCAAGCATCTCCAGCAAACATTAGGGATAGAGTCATTGAGGGCATTCAATACTTCAGGAGTATGGTACCAATGCTTTATTATTATTAGCTGGTTCTCCTTTTAGACTAAACAAGAGGAACTAGCAAAAGCTCTGGACCATATTATGTTCCAAAGTTCTGTCAAAATTTCTCTGCTGAGCCATCTTTCCCACTTCCGCATATATAGATGTTTATCTCCTACCAAGTAGGCCTGGGAGGAGAGCAGGCCTACTTGGTAGGAGATAAACATCTATATATGCGGAAGTGGGAAAGATGGCTCAGCAGAGAAATTTTGACAGAACTTTGGAACATAATATGGTCCAGAGCATTTGCTAGTTCCTCTTGTTTAGTTCACTTGAAGCCCTTAGCTGAAGGACCTCATAAACATATTCTTTCGAACGGGGTAAGGAGAGGTAGCACCCCGAAAGCAACAGTTGAGCGACAGTAATGGGCTATTTATTGATAGTGATATGTGGAGGAAGATGGGATGTGATATCTATTTTGCAATTCTGAAAAAGAGAGTAAGCTGTTAGTAAGGGGATCTCATAAGTCATGAAATCGGTACTGTCCTGCTGCTATCCACAATTTAGCCATGGTAGCTTCACTACTGGTCCCTAATTGTGGGGTGAATATAAATGGCGTGAGTGAGGAGTGTAAATTAGAAAGGCTTACAGCTCAACCATAGATCTCGAGTGAATAGCATGGGGCCTAATAAATTCCGGGTAGGCATAGCAACTGGGTGGCCCTAGATCATAGCACTCATATGTACCAGGGCTAGCCAAAGATGTTGTATCTCTGTCCATTTGTTAAAGGAATGCAACGTAGTCCAAGAGAGTTATGTCTGGAAGTGAAAGGCCTCCCTGAGATTTTTTTGAGGTGAGGACCGACTTAGCAATGTGATGTCGCTTATTGTTCCACACAAATGTCGAAGTATCCCCGTAGGCACCCTAATTGGAAGTGTCTCAAAAAAATATAAGAATCTAGGAAATATGGACATCTTGATTGCCGCTATTCGACCTAACAAGGAAATGTGAAGGGATTCCCATTTGCGCAAAAGTGTAGTAATGTTAGTGATTAATGGGGGAAAGTTTGCGCCGTATAGAGTGGAATAAGAAGGGGTTATGTGAATCCCTAAGTATTTAATAGAGCGGTTCTGCCAGGAATAATGATAAGATTGCTGCAGGGCGTTCAGTGTCTATGGTGGGATATTAAGGGTAATGCTTCAGTTTTTGTACTGTTAATCTTATATCCTGAGAGTCTATTATATCTTTCGATGGTGGCGTGGAGGTTAGGGAGAGAGATTATTGGATTAGTTAATGCTAACAGGACATCATCAGCAAATAAAGAGATAGTGAAGGTCCGATCCCACACTCGGATCCCAGTTATGTTCGAGCAGCAAGGGGTTCTATGCTCAATACATATAGGAGTGGAGATAGGGGACATCATTCTGAATATGAAACATAGAGGAACATGAGGAAGATTAACCCGAGCAGTTGGGGACGAGTAAAGACCTCTGAGTGCTTGTAAGAAGGGGCCTTTAAACCCAAATCTTTGCAGTGTGTGAAACATAAAAAAACTGAGGTGGTCGAAAGCTTTTTCTGCATCAAGACTGCAGAGTACAGCTTCATTCGACCCCCTATTAGCTGCATCAATCAGGTCAATCACTCTTTTCGTGTTGTCCCCTGCCTGTCAAAACCGGATGAAACCGTCCTGGTCCTTATGGATTAACTGGGGGAGCCAGCAATTTAAGCGGTTGGCAAGTAGCTTAGTGAAAATCTTTAGATCAGAGTTCAATAGACTGGTACACTCTGAGGGATCCTTCCCTGGTTTGGGAATTACTGTTAGAAAGGATTGGAACATAGTCTCAGGGATAGGTTCCCCCGCCAAGAAGGAATTAAATAAATAAACCATATGTGGTATCAAAATCTCACCATAAGTTTTATAATATAAATATGTAAGGCCGTCGGGCCCCGGTGCTTTGTTCCTCAGGAGATCCTGTATCACCTCACTTAGCTCCTCCAATGTGATCTGCTGATTCAAGTGTGACAGAGCCTCCGTTAGCAAAGTGGGTTAATTACAACCAGAAAGATAATTGTCTAGCGCTCTAGATCTGTACTCTTCTTTAGTGGGTAGTTCAGAGGGGAGAGAGTATAAGGATGCTTAGTAGGAGTGGAATATCTTTGCAATCTGTTCAGGACCATAATATAGAGTGCCTTTGGAATCTTTAATAGACTGAGGGGTGGAAGTGATTTCACGGTCCCGAAGCTGCTTTGCCAATAATGTATGAGGTTTATTACCAAATTGGAAGAAACGCTGTAGAGTACCGCAAAAGCGTTTCTGTTTTAGTTAGTGAAAATGCCTTTAATTGGTTCCTGATCTAAAATTTTCCACAGGCTTCTAGACAGTCCCATCAGACCCATCTATACGAAGGGGACAGGACCATTAAAATAGCCACTCCGGCAGTTTGAGTTGGAGCGTTCGCCATATAGGACACAGGGAACCAATGTTTCACAAATTTGTAGGGACCCAGACCCTGAGAGATGTGTCTGAAGGAACACTATCTCAGCCTTGGCTTTATGCATTTCCTGTAGGGCAAGTCTCCGTTTAGAGATAGAATTCAGGCCCTTTACATTTAAGGATATAAACTTAACCATAGTGATTAATAATGGACCTTAGTGGCGTATGATGAAGGGATCCATTTTCAGTACTCTGAGTTCCAGACCACCTCGGGACAGTCTCCAAGCTGCTCTCTCCCCTCTTAGAGGTCTGTAAGCATATAAAGGCTGAGCTAAAAGAGAACATCTGAAGAGCAAAGGAGTGAATAAAACATAAGACAAACTGCAGTAAAGCTTCTAACAATAAACCCCACAGCAGTAAAATAAATCTGAAAAACATCTGAGTACTTCCTTCAAACATAGGATTCTTCTCGGAGTCTTAGGATGTAACCTAAAAGTAACAGTAGGCCATATAACAATTGACTCCACATGAGGAACATGACGGCAGTCAGGGGAGTTTTGTTAAGATAACAAGAAAGTGTTTCCAACTAAGGCTCCAATAAGAAAGGCATATATAGTTCTTCTGAAGAAGGGCTAGGAAAAGAGAAGAAAGAGAGTGTGTGCCATGAGGAGGCAGTCCAACAGGTGATAAAAGATAGAAAATAGGAGAGAGGCAAAGTAATTTAAGACAGTAGGCTGGAAGACCATATCTAGAGTCTATGCAGTATGCTGTCTTTGAGACATATCCATCCCGACTAGATAGAAGATCAGGAAGTATCAGGTTGTCTTGAAAGTTCCCTTCCTCTGGAGGGTTGAAATAATCAAGGGCGACCAGAATCAGAGGCCCATAGGCATCTCCTCTTAGGAGCAACAGTAGACCAAGTGGGTGGAAGCGGAGGACATAGTTGAGAGGCCGCCCACTCTGGCAGGGAGGGAGCTGGTATCGCCAGCCGGGTGCAAAATCCAGGCAGGTCTTCCGGAGATCTCAGTGGGAACACTGCACCATCTTTTCTAACCACAAGACTGAAAGAAAAAAAAACATTGATAAGGAAGATTATGCTTGTGTAGTGTTTCCAGCAATGGCCGAAGGGCCCTTCGCTTTAGAAGGGTTATCCAAGAAAGGTCTTGATAGATTTGTATTGGAGTTCCTTAAAAGAGTACTTGCCGCATAGCGCGTGCCTTGGTCATTAATGCTTCTTTAAGGCTATAGTCATTGATATAGCAGATGATATCTCTAGGATTTCCTTCCAGGGACTTGGGACGGAGTGCCCGATGGGCTCTATCCATTTTAATGAAAGTCTCAGATGACGAAGTGGACCAACTCCTAGAGGGGGTCCTAGAGTGTAGAACTCTGGGGATATCAGAGCAGTCCAAGCCGCTTACATGTAGGGGCTTCATACTGGGTTGAGGGATTCCCTTCAGTGGTATAGGGGTACATTGAGGTAGGGGGTCCCTCCGTGACGGGGGCCCTGTATCAGTTGGGGCAATATTATGTGTTGCAGAGGGGCTCAGAGGTGGTCTGCCATCTATCGGAGGCACATTGGGGCTTCTCTGGTTATATATATTGCCAGGCGGAACTTCTGTAGGGCCTACTTGGCCTGCAGCAGAGGCGATCTCCGGGCCGTCCAGGGCATGGCCATCTGGGTCGCAGCCGGTCAAAACAGCTTCATTATGGGGACTCGACAAGTCCTCCTCAGCGGTGGTTGGATGGAGGGTGTTGGAAAGGCGAGATTGGGCCCGAGGGGGCCCTGATCTTGCGAGGAATCATCATTTGAAGCATCCACCCTGGGCAACTGAGAGCATCGCTCCAAAGGCGAATCTGCCAGAGATGGCGTTCTGGCCGTGCAAGGCGGCGAGGGAGTGCGAGTGTGACTCTCCTGAGTTATCAGATCGGCAGCCTGGAGAAATTTCCACGCAGGTCTGAGCAAGCAGTGCGGCGAGGAGAGCGGCGCCATCTTGGATGCATCCGTTAGGCTGAGCGTCTCTTTATGGAGGAAAGCGTCCATAGTAAGTGACACAGGGAGGGAGTGGAGATCGCCACTGGGTTTAGAAGGTCTTCCCGTTCTTCTCCTCCCCATATTTAGTAGAATAAGTGCTAAAGTGAGGTTCTGAGGACCCGTTGAAAGAGGGAGCACTCAGCTCACACGTCCATCTCCATTGATTTCCGGCCACGCCCCCTACCAAGGAGATGTTTTAATGCTCCCGGTGCTGTGATAGGAAGTACCATGGAGGCAGTTCCTTCATGTTTCCGGTTTTCTACACTCAAGGCTTCCCAACTTCTTCCCTTTGCTCTGAGTGATGGGCCTACAGTCCAACCAGGATAATGCTAGAGCTGTCATACACAGGGAAGGCGTTTGGAGCCTTCAGTGAAGGCACTGTCTCCATGGGACTTGCGTTTGTGGCAATGGGGTCAGTAAAATTTTTCCCCAGTCATGCACAAAATGTGAGCACCCATCAAGATATGCTTAAACAGATTTACCCCTCATCTATCCACCTCAGCAGTTTTGAAGAGTCAAACATAGAATAGATATGGGATATATATATATATATATATATTTTTTTTGTAGTGGCATTTTTTTGACCCATAAGTTGCTTTTTTGGCATATTGCCATTTTTTTAATCTCCACATTCCCTGAGGTGGCATTTCCCCCCTATTTTTCTTGCATTTTTGTCCCATAGACATCCACTGATATGTAATAGACTGTTGGAATCACTATGAACTGTAATATAGAAATATTCCAGTGTATACTCAATCAAAGGATTATAGGTGCTAAAAATATTTAAAAATTACAAATTAAAAAAAGCCTTTCCCATTAGATATATATTTTTGAAGGAACTCACTAGGGAGGTTGTTCCAAGCATTTTGGAGAACTAACCACAGATCTTCTGTGGATGTAGGCTTTATAAATAAAGTACATTTGAAGCCAATCAGACGCCTCCCTGATGTTATTGTATGATGGATAAGTATCAGTCTACATTTCTCAGCATTGAGGACACCATTAATTTTTGAACTGCATGGTAAGTTTTACTTTCTGCAGGCACCATTCACAATTTTTTTTATTTTTTTTAAAATCTAAATGGAATGGAATTGAAAAAACAACACAATTAAATGATGTCATTGTTTTAGTGGTTTTGTTTTTACAGAGTTCCATATACGTTAAAAATGACACATTATCTTCTGACTGTAATCCCCACATTCAGTGCAGCAGCTCATGCACCTCCGTCTCCCCCACTCTATTTAGTACAAAGATGGCTGGACCATGTTAGAAAACAATCAACTTTACCTTTTGTGTCACCCCCTCCTAGATGGTAAGTTCTTGCCTGCCTGTATGTAGTGCCAGAAGAGTGCTGCAAACTTCTATCAGCTCCCCAGGACAGCGCTGTAATATGGTATCACGTCTCAGCCTCATTCACTTCAGTGGGGCAGAACTGCACCTAGGCCATGTGACCGATGAACGTGATATTACATGGCCTAGGGAAGGGTGCAAGAAGGCTGCAGTGCTACTGTGAGGACCAGTGCCTTCTTAAACAACTGATCGTTAGGGGGTTCCTGATGACCTAGCCATAGCCGGCCCTGACTGGCATTTTGAGAAGTTCAAAAGTGAATTTTGTGCTGACAAACTCCCTGTAACCTCTTTCCTACATGTACTCACATGTTGTAGGGCAGTTGATGGAGTAGGCTCAGAAACCGAGTGAGATCCAGAAAAAAGGGGGTCATATATTAAGACCGGCATTTTAGACGCTGTTACTAATACCCCTTTACCTGGCTTTGGATGCGCCAAATTTATATAGAGACGCTGGCCTGTACATAACTGTGGCACATCCACCCCCTGTCTAAATCTACACAAGCTTCCTTGCTGGCATAGATTTAGACCATTTTCTTCTCCTAAAACATAAAGGCGTAGAAAATGATAAATGAGACGGGCCTCCCGGCCCCTTCCCTGCACGCGCCAAGCCCCCTTTTTTAGACCTGCCCTGACTGGGGAAAAGTCACAGATTTCAGTGTAAATAACCTTTGCTTAGCAATCTGAGGCAGGAATACGCCAAAAAGTGGCATATACCTGTTACTAAATGACCCCCAAAGACCATAGCTTGCCCAAAAAACAAGCTTTTACAAGACTCAGTTGACAGAAAAGTTAATAAAAAACGTATGACTGTCAGAATAAGCCAACTCAAAGGATTATTTTTTTTTTTAAAGGGTTTTATTTTGTAAAATTAGTGAAACATGACAAAAGCAATCTAACATATTTTTTAGCACACAAAGAATGCTGTCAACAAATCCCAAAGACCTTGTGTGCTATATTGACATTATATTTATGACTGAATCGAGTGGATGTATACATGTTTTATATATGGAGGGTGGTCCCTCAGTATCATGCCCCCTCTGATGGGCCTACAGATCCCCAATCCAGCACTGATTGTGTTCCCCTTGTATATGCCAGATCCAAGAATGGGCATATGTCTCAATGGCTACATTTATAGTCTCTGAAACATTATGAAATTGGCATAAATGCAATAACTTGACTGAAAAAAGAGCTGCATGCACTGCAGTGTACTGTACGTTATCTAAGACTTTGGTTTTGCAGTGGTTTATCAGATGATTGTGAAAGATACTTATTAGATGCAGGTGTTTCAGACTTGTGGTAAAGGGGTCTGCAATTTGAAATGTATTTTCTTCAGAAATTTAGCCACATCTATGATTTTTTTCTAAGTAGATACCATGTAATGAGGATGTTTGTAACCAGAGTATAAAGTGATGAGGTAGCAGAGTATCTTTCTGTAGTTCACTAAGTAAAATATATATAATGCAAATACATGTTTATGGGGTCTCCCAGATATCCAATAGCCATATATTACAATAATTATTTTTTTTAATTTGCAAGTTTTGTATTTTCTGTTATTTTTATTCATTTTTTTTTTTTACTTTTATACAGTCTTATTTACATTTCAGGCACTGAGTAAATTACAGTATGTCTTTTCTGTATATTGTGATGTATGATACTATGATTTATATTTGGGTTTAATTCATAATTAGTAATGTTAAATCATACAGACATCACTAGATTTTTTGAAAGTGTCTGAAACACTGCTGAAACTGTGCTCTTGTCCAAAAAAGACTGGCATTAGTTCATAGCAAATGGCACAGAATATCAACCAAGGCTGTGTAAGTAAGTGCCATATCCTCATCTTACCTACACATTTGTCACAAGTAGACAAAAAGTGGCCAACCTCTTTTAAAAATTTCCTTCAGACAGCAATTTTGATAACATACTAATTAAAGAATTGATACACATGACTACGGAGGTAAGTAATTGGGTGCTACAGTCAAGTGGAGTATACAGTCATGTCATTGCCGCAACCAAACCTGCAAAACCCAGTGGGGAAGCTCAGACCAGCAGTACTGGAAGCAGTGGTGGATAAAATTAGTAAGTGTACACTCTTATTAGTCATCATTATGAGAATTTCTTGCAAACTGAAGGTGCAGAGCGATCTGAGAAGTGCCGCTGCACCTTCCATGCTTTGAGTGAAAGTTTAGGTACCCTTTTCACATAAGTCACTTACCATTGACAAAAATGAGTAGATCAAACAGCCTCCACAAAAAGCCTAGCAGAGCCTCCAGGATACAGAATGACACATTGCTTTCTAAGCTCTGTCACCCTGTTATAGGGTCACAGTGGTTGGACCCCCACTGATCAGATATTGATGGCATATGCTAGTGATATGTCATCAATGTGGTACTGCGAGAACCACTTTAAACTGACTCCAGTAAACTACAAATATTCATTAACCACCAGGGACCTGGTAGCAGCAAGAGATATGGGCCCAGTCTTGTTTCAAAGCTTACAGACAAGACCATAATCACAAGATTACCTCCACTACATTGGGAAATATAGCTGTGATAAATTGAGTCAGGAGTGAAAGCAGTGAAATCTCTTTTTCCTTTCACTTTCAGCTGCATTCACTACCTTCCAGATTTCTAACAGCTATATCTTTCGATGTAGCAGAGATAATGCTGGGATTCTGGTTTTGTTTGAAAGCCAACTTTCAAACAAGAGTTGCCCCATATTTCTAGCTTCTAGCGATCCCCAAATATGAGCATCTAAAACAGCCCTCCCCCTCTTTATTCAGGAGGTGGAGGGAGCAGTTGGAGAGCTGACAGCCTGCAGGTAGAAAGACATTTTATTTAATATATATATCGAAAGATAAAACGGATCTGAGGTCTTATCGCCCCATTTCATTACTCAGCACAGATTATAAGATTCTTGCCAAGCTCTTAAAAAAGGTCATCCATAAACGAATCCACCCGGATCAAACGGGATTCATCTCTAAAAGATTTATCCAAACCAACATTCGTAGAGCATTCCTCAACGCCTATATTGGTGCCGATGCCGAGAAGGCCTTTGACAGGGTGGAGTGGCCCTTTCTGTGGAAAAACATGGAACGAATGAATATTGGTAGCAATATTATTCGGTGGATCCGGTTATTATATCAAAACCTGGTGGTCAGTGTTAAAATAAATGGGGTTGATTCTGAGCGGTTTCCCCTTCAACGGGGTACTAGTCAGGGCTGTCCCCTCTCTCCGCTACTGTTTGCTTTATTCTTGGAACCCCTGGCATGTAAGATCAGATAGGCTAAAATATCATAGATTTTGGGGGTGGGGGTGGGGGGTAGAAGATAAGATTAGTCTTTATGCTGATGACATCTATATCTTTTTAAAAAAACGGGTGGAGAACACTACCTTCGGTAATCAGTATTATTGAAGAGTATAGGGCGCTATCTGGATATAGAGTTAACTGGAACAAGTCGGAATTACTTCTGCTTATCCGACCTGTCCTGTTCCCAGTAATGTTTCTAATGTCAGGGTCTTTTCTCCCTCTGATTCTATTGAATACCTGGGGATTAAAATTAGCGCAGATTTAAGTAGGTTCAATACACTAAATATCACCCCAATGATTAGTAAAGTCAAAGATAAAATATGCACATGGCAGAAATTGCCTCTCTCACAGGTTGAAAGGATAGCACTGGTGAAGATGGTCATCCTCCCCATTGTGTTATATCCCATTTCAGTATGCCCTGTATGGATAGAAGATAGTTTCTTTGGTCTATTAGAAAGACTATTAAACAAGCTATTCTGCGGCAGGAAGAGGGTTATAATAAAGCAAAGATTTCTGTGGCTCACAGAAAGAGATGGAGGTTTGTCTCTTCCTTTTTTTTCAAGGATATTTCATTGCAGCACATTTACAGTGTTGTATGGGCGATGGGGAGGATCCCCATCTTCAATTTTTTCTTGGGAATTTACGAGGTCCTAGTAGAGATATTTTTTGTATCCTGGAAACTGGCTCTTTGGGAATAAAAGGAAAACCGTGTCCGGTAAGTGAAATGCTTCACAAGGTTTGGAATAAAACTAAAACTATGTTAGGTATAATATACTCAACACATTTTACCCCACTTTGGAACAATTTAAATCTTAGGGAATATATGTTAATTCCAGATCATGAATTTTGGACCACACAAGGTATTAATAAAGTTTTGCAAATTTCCTCACATGAAACTATCACGTCTCTTGAGAATTTAGTAAAACAGACAAAATTAACTTTTATAATTAAGCTTAGATATGCACAAATCTTTCACGCTTTTACTCACACTCAGAACAAAAATCTCCTAATGGTCAAAGAAAATCCTTTTTGGATTTTTGCTTCAAGTCAAAGGGGAATAGACTTTCTGTATCCCAGATATATCATAGGTTTCGACAGGCCCTTGGGGAAATTATAAAATTTAAGAGCAAACCTAAATGGGAAGAGGAACTGGGTGGTATTACTGTATTAGACTGGGGGGAAATTTATAAAAATATTAAAAAGGCATCTGTGTCCTATAAATACAGATTAACCCAGTTTAAGATAGTACACCGACTCTATTATACCCCATCTTTTCTGGCTAAAATATATAAAGGGAAAGACTATAGGTGCCTGAAATGCCAAGGGGAGAACGCTGGTTATGTCCATTTGTTATGGCAATGCTCAGCAGTTCGTAAATTTTAGGCATCGATCTGTCAGGAATTGGGTAGATGGCATTGCATCAGTTTAGAACCCAATTTCGAACTAGCAATCCTTGGAATGTCCTCCACCCTTCCCTATCCTCCATATATTACAGATATATGCCTAAAAAGCTTTATGACTGCAAAAGCCCTGATAGTAAAATATTGGGGCTCTGAAACAACTCCAGATTTTTTCGAATAGAAAGCTTTGACTGAAAGAATAAGTGCTTATGAAACAAACAGGGAAAGAGCGGGAAGGTAATTTGAGCAAATAACCCTATCCCCTAGGTAGGAAGTTACTTCTGGGGTCCAGCAGCAGTGAGTGGGAGGGTGGAAGGGAGGGAAATTAAGTGTATGATACGTTTAAACTTTTGTTTTGTAATTGTTTTGAATAATTAATTTAAAAAAATTATATTTATATAATATAATATATATATATATATATATATATATATTTGGCATTATCATCATTGTACTGTCCCACAGAATAAAGTTATCATGTTACGTATGCCACACAGTGAATGCTCGAAATAAATTCCACAAAATAATGTTAAGGCTACTTTCACACTAGCGTTGTTTGAATCCGGCGTTCAATTCCGACACCGGAACTGCCCGCCGGATCCGGAAAAATGTGTGAAAACGGATTACATTTGAATCCTGATCAGGATTTTGATCACAATGAAAAAATGCATTGGAAAAAACGGATCCGCCATTTATGGACTTTAACTTTTTTTTCACATTTTTCGGGTTTAACATGCAAAAGCCGGATCCGGTTTGACGGAACACACGGCGCCGGATCTGGCGTTAATGCAAGTCAATGGGAAAAAGGCCGGATCCGGCGTTCAGTCAAAGTGTTCAGGATTTTTGGCCGGAGGTAAAAATACAACATGCTACGGTTTTCTGAAAAGCCTGATCAGTCAAAAAGACTGAACTGAAGACATCCTGATGCATCCTGAACGGATTACTCTCCATTCAGAATGCATTAGGATAAAACTGATCAGTTCTTTTCCGGATTTGAGCCCCTAGGACGGAACTCAGCGCTGGAAAAGAAAAACGCTAGTGTGAAAGTACCCTTAAATTGCTGTTTTTCATACATGACATACTTTGTGATATTTTGCATCTGATGTATCAACATTACACTTCTGTCATTGCGTACTTTTTTCTTTCTCTGTAAAATCTTAATAAAGAGAGGTTTATTTAAAAAAAAATTCAGTTTTTTATCTTTCCCACCAAACTTTACAACTTAGTTAATACACTGTATGTATCCCAAAATGGTTCCTAGAAAGGAACTACAATTTATCGTGCAAAATTTGAAAGAATATTTTTAGAGGAAAAAATGTAAAAAGTTATCACTGCTGGAACACAGAGGGAGAAAATGTTACTAGTCTGTAATTCTAAAATTACTCAGGCCTTAAAAATACAATTGTGTCCCCTGAGTTGTGCGCCAACAATATTTACTTCAGACACATTAAAAATCTACAATAAAAAAGGGACATTTTCTGGAGGGTTTTTTCAATGAGGTTTCCACATTTGGGACCTTCATCAATTAACAGCAGTGGAGAGCGGATTCCAAGGCTATCTCTCTCTTTAGAGAACACAGACCCAATGAGTATCAATGTAATGCTCATTAGGTACCACATAATACTCCATTGCTCCTGTGGTGGTGTTGCCCTGGATTAGAACACTTAATGTTAATTTCCCTACAGATTATACCCTTTAGGGGACAAGTTGTAGTTGGTCCTCTGTGGGTTTCTCTCTGTAGACAATGCCTTAATTGACTTTAAGCCAAGTACACGGCCCTGCTGCTGGGAGCTGAATTGGGGACATCTCTATTAAAGGAAATGTCGCTTCTCCCAAGCACAGTTTATTACAGTACTATATAAATAGTACTGCTTGCACTTAGTCTGGATTGCTTTTTTATGTTGATACCCCTCCCCCCATTTTTCTGCTGTGTCATCACAAAGTGCCGCTGGAATGCATTGACAGGATGTTGCTGGGCAATGTAAATCAAAGGAGAAGGGACGGGGTTTGGCGTGAGTAGCTTGACTTCCAGGAACAAGTTGGCGCCCTCGTTGACTTCAGATTACTTATTAGCATATGGCGGAAGTGGTGAATTAACATCATTTTTACTGGATTCTCAAGTCTGAAAAGGAATATATAAATATTATCAGGCGCAACATGTACTTCTATTATACAGGTAATCCGGTGGGTTAGGTAGACGAAATTTGCATTTTTTTAAATTTAAAGGCTGGGCTCACATGACGTTTTTGTATTACGTTTAACTATACAAGAAATGTTATGATGCAGCGAGGGATGAGACAGGGATGCCCTCTTTCTTACCTGCTTTTTGCTCTATTTATTGAACCATTGGCCTGTAAGATCCGTTCACATAACCGCATAAACGGCTTTGGGGTGGCAGGAGTGAGCGATAAAATAAGTCTCCATGCCGATGATGTTATTTTGTTTTTGGACCAGGGATGGAAAATCCTTCCCTATGTGATGGCAGCAATAGAGGACTTTGGTAAATTATCGGGCTATCTGATTAATTGGACCAAGTCATCGCTCCTCCCGCTGAACCGCAAGGCCGTGGATGAAGGGAGTGGAGTCCGGGCTTCTAATGAAACCTTGGACTATTTGGGGGTTAAGATTGGGGTTCCCATAAATAGGTTTTATGATCTGAATTTGGCCCCGGTTTTGAATAAAGTTAAGTCTAAAATATGCGCTTGGCAGAAATTGAGATTGGCACAGACGGATCGAATAGCGCTGGTCAAAAAGATTATCCTCCCTATTGTGATGTACCCGATGTGTGCCTCCCCTGTTTGGATCGATGATATTTTCTTTTATACAGTAGATTGGAGACTCTTATTAACGATCTAATATGGGGAAGGAAGAGGGTGAGGATAAAACAGAGTTACTTATGGCTGTCGGAATCAGATGGTGGGCTATCATTTCCTTTTTTTCAAGGATATTATTTATGTGCACAGGTTCAGCGTTGTTGTAAATTTAAAGAGGGTGTATTAGCACAATATTTCACGCAGGTTATGGAAAAACCAATAGAGAATATTTTTACATGTTTGGAATCTGGTTATTTGGGAGTGAGGAAGTCCCTATTGATCCCTTGGACCCTACATATGGTTTGGAATAAGCTTAAGAGGATTCTGAAAGTCTCCTACTCTTTTGCTTTCACCCCTCTGTGGGAGAACAGAAATCTGGTGGAATTCTTCAAAATCACATATTTTGTTTATTGGCTACGTAGGGGGTTGTTAACCACTTAAGGACCACAGGTTTATACCCCCCTAAAGACCAGGCCCTTTTTTACAAATCGGCACTCCACAACTTTAGCGGTTTATTGCTCGGTCATGCAACTTACCACCCAAATGAATTTTACCTCCTTTTCTTCTCACTAATAGAGCTTTCATTTGGTGGTATTTCATTGCTGCTGACATTTTTACTTTTTTTGTTATTAATCGAAATTTAACGATTTTTTTGCAAAAAAATGACATTTTTCACTTTCAGTTGTAAAATTTTGCAAAAAAAACGAGATCCATATATAAATTTTGCTCTAAATTTATTGTTCTACATGTCTTTGATAAAAAAAAAATGTTTGGGTAAAAAAAAAATGGTTTGGGTAAAAATTATAGCGTTTACAAACTATGGTACAAAAATGTGAATTTCCGCTTTTTGAAGCAGCTCTGACTTTCTGAGCACCTGTCATGTTTCCTGAGGTTCTACAATGCCCAGACAGTACAAACACCCCACAAATGACCCCATTTTGGAAAGTAGACACCCTAAGGTATTCGCTGATGGGCATAGTGAGTTCATAGAACTTTTTATTTTTTGTCACAAGTTAGCGGAAAATGATGATTTATTTTTATTTTATTTTTTTCTTACAAAGTCTCATATTCCACTAACTTCTGACAAAAAATAAAAGCTTCCATGAACTCACTATGCCCATCAGCGAATACCTTGGGATGTCTTCTTTCCAAAATGGGGTCATTTGTGGGGTAGTTATACTGCCCTGGCATTCTAGGGGCCCAAATGTGTGGTAAGGAGTTTGAAATCAAATTCTGTAAAAAATGACCAGTGAAATCCGAAAGGTGCTATTTGGAATATGGGCCCCTTTGCCCACCTAGGCTGCAAAAAAGTGTCACACATGTGGTATCTCCGTATTCAGGAGAAGTTGGGGAATGTGTTTTGGGGTGTCATTTTACATATACCCATGCTGGGTGAGAGAAATATCTTGGCAAAAGACAACTTTTACCATTTTTTTATACAAAGTTGTCTTTTGCCAAGATATTTCTCTTACCCAGCATGGGTATATGTAAAATGACACCCCAAAACACATTCCCCAACTTCTCCTGAATACGGAGATACCAATGCCAGGGCAGTATAAATACCCCACATGTGACCCCATTTTGGAAAGAAGACACCCCAAGGTATTCAATGAGGGGCATGGCGAGTTCATAGAAATTTTTTTTTTTTGGCACAAGTTAGCGGAAATTGATATTTTTTATTTTTTTCTCACAAAGTCTCCCTTTCCGCTAACTTGGGACAAAAATTTCAATCTTTCATGGACTCAATATGCCCCTCACGGAATACCTGGGGGTGTCTTCTTTCCGAAATGGGGTCACATGTGGGGTATTTATACTGCCCTGGCATTCTAGGGGCCCTAAAGCGTGAGAAGAAGTCTGGAATATAAATGTCTAAAAAATTTTACGCATTTGGATTCCGTGAGGGGTATGGTGAGTTCATGTGAGATTGAATTTTTTATTTGTTAGTGGAATATGAGACTTTGTAAGAAAAAAATAATAATTTCCGCTAACTTGGGCCAAAAAAATGTCTGAATGGAGCCTGACAGGGGGGTGATCAATGACAGGGGGGTGATCAATGACATGGGGGGTGATCAGGGAGTCTATATGGGGTGATCACCACAGTCATTGATCACCCCCCTATAAGGCTCCATTCAGATGTCCGCATGATTTTTACGGATCCACTGATAGATGGATCGGATCCGCAAAACGCATACGGACATCTGAATGCAGCCTGACATGGGGGGGGATCAATGACAGGGGGGTAATCAATGACAGGGGGGTGATCAGGGAGTCTATATGGGGTGATCACCACAGTCATTGATCACCCCCCCTGTATGGCTCCATTCAGACGTCCGTATGCGTTTTGCGGATCCGATCCATCTATCAGTGGATCCGTAAAAATCATGCGGACATCTGAATGGAGCTTTACAGGGGGTTATCAATGACAGGGGGGTAATCAATGACAGGGGGGTGATGAGGGAGTCTATATGGGGTGATCACCACAGTCATTGATCACGCCCCTGTAAGGCTCCATTCAGACGTCCGTATGCGTTTTGCGGATCCGATCCATCTATCAGTGGATCCGTAAAAATCATGCGGACGTCTGAATGGAGCTTTACAGGGGTGTGATCAATGACAGGGGGGTGATCAGGGAGTCTATATGGGGTGATCACCACAGTCATTGATCACGCCCCTGTAAGGCTCCATTCAGACGTCCGTGTGCGTTTTGCGGATCCGATCCATCTATCAGTGGATCCGTAAAAATCATGCGGACATCTGAATGGAGCTTTACAGGGGGTTATCAATGACAGGGGGGTAATCAATGACAGGGGGGTGATGAGGGAGTCTATATGGGGTGATCACCACAGTCATTGATCACGCCCCTGTAAGGCTCCATTCAGACGTCCGTATGCGTTTTGCGGATCCGATCCATCTATCAGTGGATCCGTAAAAATCATGCGGACGTCTGAATGGAGCTTTACAGGGGTGTGATCAATGACAGGGGGGTGATCAGGGAGTCTATATGGGGTGATCACCACAGTCATTGATCACGCCCCTTTAAGGCTCCATTCAGACGTCCGTGTGCGTTTTGCGGATCCGATCCATCTATCAGTGGATCCGTAAAAATCATGCGGACGTCTGAATGGAACTTTACAGGGGTGTGATCAATGACACGGGGGTGATGAGGGAGTCTATATGGGGTGATCACCACAGTCATTGATCACGCCCCTGTAAGGCTCCATTCAGACGTCCGTGTGCGTTTTGCGGATCCGAACCATCTATCAGTGGATCCGTAAAAATCATGCGGACGTCTGAATGGAGCTTTACAGCGGTGTGATCAATGACAGGGGGGTGATGAGGGAGTCTATATGGGGTGATTACCACAGTCATTGATCACGCCCCTGTAAGGCTTCATTCAGACGTCCGTGTGCGTTTTACGGATCCGATCCATCTATCAGTGGATCCGTAAAAATCATGCGGACATCTGAATGGAGCTTTACAGGGGGTTGATCAATGACAGGGGTGTAATCAATGACAGGGGGGTGATCAGGGAGTCTATATGGGGTGATAACCACAGTCATTGATCACGCCCCTGTAAGGCTTCATTCAGACGTCCGTGTGCGTTTTGCGGATCCGATCCATCTATCAGTGGATCCGTAAAAATCATGCGGACATCTGAATGGAGCTTTACAGGGGGGTGATCAATGACAGGGGGGTAATCAATGACAGGGGGGTGATCAGGGAGTCTATATGGGGTGATCAGGGGCTAATAAGGGGTTAATAAGTGACGGGGGGGGGGGGGGTTGTGTAGTGTAGTGTAGTGGTGCTTGGTGCTACTTTACTGAGCTACCTGTGTCCTCTGGTGGTCGATCGAAACAAAGGGGACCACCAGAGGACCAGGTAGCAGGTATATTAGACGCTGTTATCAAAACAGCGTCTAATATACCTGTTAGGGGTTAAAAAAAACACATCTCCAGCCTGCCAGCGAACGATCGCCGCTGGCAGGCTGGAGATCAACTCTCTTACCTTCCGTTCCTGTGAGCGCGCGCGCCTGTGTGCGCGCGTTCACAGGAAATCTCGGCTCACGCGAGATGACGCCAATTGGCGTTAGCGTAGCCTGGGGGAGCCGCCGCGATGACGCCTTTCGGCGTTAGCGTGGCGGCAAGCGGTTAATGTGTGTCATCTTTTTGTTTTTCGACACTTTAAATCCTTTTCGGATCATAATTTCACTAATAGTACAGCATTAGATGTGTTTATGTATTCACGTTTAAAACACGTTTATGAGGCCTCTAGGATTAATGGGTATATTTTTCCACGGGAGAATGTATTTTTTGATTATTGTTATGCCCAGACAGATGAGAGGGTTAAGATAGCAAGTCTATACAGTAAACTTCGAACAGCACTGGCAACTGTAACTCTATTTAAAAGCTCAAGTAAATGGGAACAAGAATTACATTGCCCACCATTACAATGGACTAGTATTTATAGAAACGTAAGAAAGGCTGCAATCTCTAATGCTCACAGATTAATTCAATTTAAAATCTTGCATCGGCCGTACTATACGCCAAAAATCCAAGTGAAGTTCCCCCAAAATAAAGGCCTAGACTGTTGCTGTCCTAAATGTGGATATGTGAACGCGGATTTCAGGCATTTACTTTGGGAATGTAGTAAAATAAAAAGGTATTGGGAACAGGTCTTTGTAGCTTTACAAAAGGAGTCTTCTTCGACATATAGCCCTGGGATGTTGACAGTGATGTTGGGATATTATGCTCTAGACACGGAAGTCCCGGCCCGGGTCAGACAGATCTGGACAAAAGTTATTTTAGTTAAATATTGGGGGTCTGTCTCCCCACGCTCGTTAAATGAATGGATCCTGTACCTTCAACAAATTAAAGTCTATGAGGATATGGAAAGTAAACGGAGAGCGGCACGTGTGACTGTTCAGACATAGTTACTAGTGTAATTATGTCTGTATTTATCAGACCCATAGCGACGACACCCAATTGGGGGGGGGGGAAGGGGTGGGAGGTTATAGTTTTATTTGTTGTATTAATTGTGAATCTACAGTCATGTTCATAATCCATGTAGGATTCTGTGGTATGTTATAGGGTAGTTGACTATTGTTTTATAGTGACTATCCTGTATTGGATACCTTTTCTATTATAATATGTTGTTGTTTTGTATCGTGAAGAAAATAAAATAAAATGGAATAAAAAAAAACTATACAAGAAATGTATATGTTAAACGGAAGCCATGCATTGGCATCTATCACCATAAAGTTCCATTGTAAAAAATATATATATACTGATTTTACTGAACTCTACAAGACGGAAAAGTATAGTGTACTATTCTATTATATCCATTTTATTTCAAACATACAGGTATATGTTGAAAGTGGAGCAAAAATCTGATGTAAACCCAGCTTAATATATGTTATACTACAGATACAGACACCATGTTCAACATGTCAGGTTACCTTTAACCTCTTAAGGACATAGGGCGTACAGGTACGCCCTTGTGCCCTGGTACTTAAGGACACAGGGCGTACAGGTGGTCCTATGTATTTCCGATCACTGCCGTGCGGCTGGCAGTGATCGGAACCCGGTGCCTGCTCAAATTATTGAGCAGGCACCTAGGCTAAATGCGCGGGGGGGTCCCGTGACCCCCCCATGTCGGCGATCGCGGCAAACCGCAGGTCAATTCAGACCTGCGGTTTGCTGCGATTTCTGCAGTTTCTGGTCCAGATCAGAAACTTTATATGCCAAAAAAACGTTTTATTCACCCCCCCTGCACCCCCGAATGATTTTATGGTGGCGGGAGGTGCAGGGGGAGGGTTGCGGGCGGTGCGGGAGGCGGGCGGTGCGGCAGGCGGGATCGCGATCCCCCGCCCGCCTCCCCTTGTATAATCATTGGTTTCTAGTGGGTATACCAGGGTGCCAGCACATTGCTGGCACCCTGGTATAAACGGCTGACATCTGCGATGCGATGTCAGCCGTTTAACCCTTTCCATACAGCGGTCCGTACGGACCGCTGTATGGAAAAGGTTAACAGCGCAGGGAGCTCCCTCCCTCTCCCATCAGGGGGCTGTTGTGCCTCTGCAGCCCCCCGATGGTGAGGGAGAGAGCCCCCAGACAGCCCCCCGACAGATCCCCTCCTTACCCTTCCCCGTCTGCGAAGTTCTGACCAGAACTGAGCAGACGGGGAAGGTTCCCATGGCAACAGGACGCCTCTCAGGCGTCCTGCTGTCCATGGTGCTGAACAGATCTGTGCTAAAAGGCATAGATCTGTTCAGTGTAAGTAAAATACAGTGCAGTACAATATATATTGTACTGTACTGTATTATACAGACATCAGACCCACTGGATCTTCAAGAACCAAGTGGGTCTGGGTCAAAAAAAGTGAATAAAAGTGAAAAAAAAAGTAGAAATCAAAAAACACATTAATCACTGATAAAAATTGAAAAAAATAAAATTCCCTACACATGTTTGGTATCGCCGCGTCCGTAACGACCTGATCTATAAAACGGTCATGTTACTTTACCCGAACGGTGAACGCCATAAAAATAAAAAATAAATAACTATGATGAAATTGAAATTTTGCCCACCTTACTTCCCAAAAAGGTAATAAAAGTGATCAAAAAAGTCGCATGTACGCCAAAATTGTAACAATCAAACCGTCATCTCATCCCGCAAAAATCATACCCTACCCAAGATAATTGCCCAAAAACTGAAAAAACTATGGCTCTTAGACTATGGAAATCATTGTGTAAAACTTACATAATTAAAAAAAAGTATACATATTAGGTATTGCCGCGTCCGTATCGCCCGGCTCTATAAAAATATCACATGATCTAACCCCTCAGATGACCACCGTAAAAAAATAAAAATAAAAACGGTGTAAAAAAAGCCATTTTTTGTCATCTTACGTCACAAAAAGTGTAATAGCAAGCAATCAAAAAGTCATATGCACCCCAAAATAGATGCCAATCAAACCGTCATCTCATCCCGCAAAAAATGAGACCCTACTTAAGATAATCGCCCAAAAACTGAAAAAACTATGGCTCTTAGACTATGGAGACACTAAAACATTTTTTTTGTTTTAAAAATGAAATCATTGTGTAAAACTTACATAAATAAAAAAAATTGTATACATATTAGGTATCGCCTCGTCCGTGACAACCTGCTCGATAAAATTACCACATGATCTAACCTGTCAGATGAATGTTGTAAATAACAAAAAAAAAAAACGGTGCCAAAAAAGCTATTTCTTGTTACCTTGCCGCACAAAAAGTGTAATATAGAGCAACCAAAAATCATATGTACCCTAAACTAGTACCAACAGAACTGCCAACCTATCCCGTAGTTTCTACAATGGGGTCATTTTTTTGGAGTTTCTACTCTAGGGGTGCATCAGGGGGGCTTCAAATGGGACATGGTGTAAAAAAAAACTGTCCAGCAAAACCTGCCTTCCAAAAACCGTATGGCATTCCTTTCCTTCTGCGCCCTGCCGTGTGCCCGTACAGTTGTTTACGGCCACATATGGGGTGTTTCTGTAAACTACAGAATTAGGGCCATAAATAATGAGTTTTGTTTGGCTGTTAACCCTTGCTTTGTAACTGGAAAAAAAATATTAAAATGGAAAATCTGCCAAAAAAGTGAAATTTTGAAATTGTATCTCTATTTTCCATTAAATCTTGTGCAACACCTAAAGGGTTAACAAAGTTTGTAAAATCTGTTTTGAATACCTTGAGGGGTGTAGTTTCTTAGATGGGGTCACTTTTATGGAGTTTCTACTCTAGGGGTGCATCAGGGGGGCTTCAAATGGGACATGGTGCCAAAAAAACAGTCCAGCAAAATCAGCCCTCCAAAAACCAAACGGCGCACCTTTCACTCTACGCCCCGCTGTGTGCCCGTACAGTAGTTTACGGCCACATATGGGGTGTTTCTGTAAACAGCAGAGTCAGGGCAATAAAGATACAGTCTTGTTTGGCTGTTAACCCTTGCTTTGTTAGTGGAAAAAATGGGTTAAAATTGAAAATTAGGCAAAAAAATGAAATTCTCAAATTTCATCGCCATTTGCCAATAACTCTTGTGCAACACCTAAAGGGTTAACGACGTATGTAAAATCAGTTTTGAATACCTTGAGGGGTGTAGTTTCTTAGATGGGGTCACTTTTAGGGAGTTTCTCCTCTAGGGGTGCATCAGGGGGCTTCAAATAGGACATGGTGTAAATAAACCAGTCCATAAAAATCAGCCTTCCAAAAACCAAACGGCGCACCTTTCACTCTACGCCCCGCTGTGTGGCCGTACAGTAGTTTACGGCCACATATTGGGTGTTTCTGTAAACGGCAGAGTCAGGGCAATAAAGATACAGTCTTCTTTGACTGTTAACCCTTGGTTTGTTAGTGGAAAAAATGGGTTAAAATGAAAAATTAGACAAAAAAATGAAATTCTCAAATTTCCTCCCCATTTGCCAATAACTCTTGTGCAACACCTAAAGGGTTAACAACGTATGCAAAATCAGTTTTGAATACCTTGAGGGGTGTAGTTTCTTAGATGGGGTCATTTTTGGGTGGTTTCTATAATGTAAGCCTCGCAAAGTGACTTGAGACCTGAACTGGTCCCTAAAAATTGAGTTTTTGTGAATTTCTGAAAAATTTCAAGATTTGCTTCTAAACTTCTAAGCCTTATAACATCCCCAAAAAAATAAATATCATTCCCAAAACAATTCAAACTTGAAGTAGACATATGGGGAATGTAAAGTCATCACAATTTTTGGGGGTATTACTATGTATTACAGAAGTAGAGAAACTGAAACTTTGAAATTTGCAAATTTTTCCAAATTTTTGTTAAATTAGGTATTTTTTGGTGCAAAAAAAATTATTTTTTTGACTCCATTTTACCAGTGTCATGAAGTACAATATGTGACGAAAAAACAATCTCAGAACGGCCTGGATAAGTCAAAGCGTTTTAAAGTTATCAGCACTTAAAGGGACTCTGGTCAGATTTTCAAAAAATGGCCTGGTCATAAGGTGTAAAAAGGCTGTGTCCTTAAGGGGTTAAAAAAGAAACGAAAAATATTACTGATTACTAACTTCCTATTTCAGCTACAGAATGGTGGTTTAAGAACCATGTCACCTGTTAATATAGTCCTTCCCCTGACTCATATCTTCCTTTCAGAAAGAACAACATGACCACAACTGCGTCACACTATATACTGGGAACAGTTATAGTTAAGGCAGTACTGAGAAAACATAAGATGACCGTGACATTTTGTATTAAAGGATTTGTCTTTCCAAAACTTATCCAGAACTACATATTTTTCATAGTCATAGTCACATTTTTGTTAAATGGTCACTGTAGTTTCACACATATTTGTGCAAATTAATAGTGCAGGTGAATATAAGAAACTTTGTAATGTATCTTATCAAAGAAAAATGCCTTGTTCTAGAGTTATCAGCAGCTTTCTCCTAGTCCCATTTTGTAAACTAAATTTCTTTTTGAAATTAGTGAGAAATCATGTCTTCGCTGGAGGATCAGAGTACATCATCCCATAGAAGTCCATAGAGTGAGGAGGGGGGAGGAGGAAGTGTAGAAAGAAACAGGCATGCAGACAGACCGATGCTGAAAAGAGTTACAGGGTAATAACATCATTGGGAGCGACTTGAATATTTCTTCTGTGTCACTCTGTCACTAGTTGGTGTGTTTAAAAACACACAGAAGAAATTGCATAATCTTTCTTTTAACTTCTTTTCAATAATGAGGTACACCACAATTTCAAATCTCAGAGGAAACACTGGATATTGACTGCACTGAGGTCCGGCGGTGATCCGGCCGATTTCTGGCATAAATGGCTGGATAAAATCCGTTGCATGCATAATTTTTTTTGCACTGCCGACAGATGTGAACACAGTCTAACTGACCCCCTCTCTTCCCTAACGGTCACTTTTCTCTCCCTGACCTAGTCTCTCTCTTAACTATCACCCCACTTCCTCCACAAAGTTGCTGCCATACATCCTTAAGTGTGCTCTTGCACATCCATTGCCAATGAGATAAATTTGGAGGGGGGGGGGGGGGGGTCAATAATCATTCCCAGTGCGCATGAAAATTGGCCCAAAGAGTTGCAAAGTTTAGCGCACAGAATTTTGTGACTTTGTGGGGGTTTCAGGCGCTGCTCGCCACTTTCCAGTGGTAGACGGCAGATGGCGTGGTGCGGCCTAGCCCACCCATCACATTACTATAACCTAGGCCAGTAAACTTGCCTAGATTATAGCCAAGATCTAGACCAGCTAACTTGCTGGTCTAGATCTCCGATTTGATGCACCTGTAAACATGCGACACAAATATTAAGAGACACATGCATCTTAATAATTGTGTTGGATCAGATGCAAGCGAAAAGAAAATAAGACTGGATTGTAAAACGCTGATCTTAATAAATGTATCCCCGAGTCATATATACTATGGCTATCCTATACCGTAGAACAAATCTACTTGCACATCATATATTCCTGAAAACTCTGTTTTGCTGCATCCCTTATTTGGATATTTTTCTAATCTGTTCTACAAGTTAAAAAAAAAGCAATATTAACCACTTGCCGCCACGCTAACGCCGAAAGGCGTCATTGCGGCGGCTCTCCCAGGCCAAGCTAACGCCGATTGGCGTCATCTCGCGTGAGCCGAGATTTCCTGTGAACGCGCGCAGACAGGGGCGCGCGTTCACAGGATCGGAAGGTAAGCGAGTGGATCTCCAGTCTGCCAGCGGCGATCGTTCGCTGGCAGGCTGGAGATTTTTTTAACCCCTAACAGGTATATTAGACGCTGTTTTGATAACAGCGTCTAATATACCTGCTACCTGGTCCTCTGGTGGTCCCTTTTGTTTGGATCGACCACCAGAGGACACAGGTAGCTCAGTAATATGTAGCACCAAACACCACTACACTACACCCCCCCTGGTCACTTATTAACCCCTTATTAACCCCTGATCACCCCATATAGACTCCCTGATCACCCCCCTGTCATTGATCACCCCCCTGTCATTGATCACCCCCCTGTAAGGCTCCATTCACACATTTTTTTGGCCCAAGTTAGCGGAATTTTTTTTTTTTTTCTTACAAAGTCTCATATTCCACTAACTTGTTTCAAAAAATAAAATCTCACATGAACTCACCATACCCCTCACGGAATCCAAATGCGTAAAATTTTTTAGACATTTATATTCCAGACTTCTTCTCACGCTTTAGGGCCCCTAGAATGCCAGGGCAGTATAAATACCCCACATGTGACCCCATTTCGGAAAGAAGACACCCCAAGGTATTCCGTGAGGGGCATATTGAGTCCATGAAAGATTGAAATTTTTGTCCCAAGTTAGCGGAAAGGGAGACTTTGTGAGAAAAAAAAAAATATCAATTTCCGCCAAATTTTTTTTTTTTCGATGAACTCGCCATGCCCCTCATTAAATACCTTGGGGTGTCTTCTTTCCAAAATGGGGTCACATGTGGGGTATTTATACTGCCCTGGCATTTTAGGGGCCCTAAAGCGTGAGAAGAAGTCTGGGAACCAAATGTCTAAAAATGCCCTCATAAAAGGAATGTGGGCCCCTTTGCGCATCTAGGCTGCAAAAAAGTGTCACACATCTGGTATCGCCGTACTCAGGAGAAGTTGGGCAATGTGTTTTGGGGTGTCATTTTACATATACCCATGCTGGGTGAGATAAATATCTTGGTCAAATGCCAACTTTGTATAAAAAATGGGAAAAGTTGTCTTTTGCTGAGATATTTCTATCACCCAGCATGAATATATGTAAAAAGACACCCCAAAACACATTGCCCAACTTCTCCTGAATACGGCGATACCACATGTGTGACACTTTTTTGCAGCCTAGGTGGGCAAAGGGGCCCACATTCCAAAGAGCACCTTTCGGATTTCACAGGTCATTTACCTACTTACCACACATTAGGGCCCCTAGAATGCCAGGGCAGTATAACTACCCCACAAGTGACCCCATTTTGGAAAGAAGACACCCTAAGGTATTCCGTGAGGGGCATGGCGAGTTCCTAGAATTTTTTATTTTTTGTCACAAGTTAGCGGAAAATAAGGTTGTTTTTTTGGGGGGGTTTTTTCTTACAAAGTCTCATATTCCACTAATTTGTGACAAAAAATAAAAACTTCCATGAACTCACTATGCCCATCACGAAATACCTTGGGGTGTCTTCTTTCCAAAATGGGGTCACTTGTGGGGTAGTTATACTGCCCTGGCATTTTAGGGGCCCGAATGCGTGAGAAGTGGTTTGAAATCAAAATCTGTAAAAAATGGCCGGTGAAATCCGAAAGGTGCTCTTTGGAATGTGGGCCCCTTTGCCCACCTAGGCTGCAAAAATGTGTCACACATGTGGTATCGCCGTACTCAGGAGAAGTTGGGCAATGTGTTTTGGGGTGTCATTTTACATATACCCATGCTGGGTGAGATAAATATCTTGGTCAAATGCCAACTTTGTATAAAAAATGGGAAAAGTTGTCTTTTGCAAAGATATTTCTCTCACCCAGCATGGGTATATGTAAAATGACACCCCAAAACACATTGCCCAACTTCTCCTGAGTACGGCAATACCAGATGTGTGACACTTTTTTGCAGCCTAAGTGGGCAAAGGGGCCCACATTCCAAAGAGAACCTTTCGGATTTCACCGGCCATTTTTTACAGATTTTGATTTCAAACTACTTCTCACGTATTCGGGCCCTTAAAATGCCAGGGCAGTATAACTACCCCACAAGTGACCCCATTTTGGAAGGAAGACACCCCAAGGTATTTCGTGATGGGCATAGTGAGTTCATGGAAGTTTTTATTTTTTGTCACAAGTTAGTGGAATATGAGACTTTGTAAGAAAAAAAAAAGAAAAAAATCATCATTTTCCGCTAACTTGTGACAAAAAATAAAAAATTCTAGGAACTCGCCATGCCCCTCACGGAATGCCTTGGGGTGTCTTCTTTCCAAAATGGGGTCACTTGTGGGGTAGTTATACTGCTCTGGCATTCTAGGGGCCCTAATGTGTGGTAAGTAGTTTGATATCAGAATCTGTAAAAAATGGCCGGTGAAATCCTAAAGGTGCTCTTTGGAATGTGGGCCCCTTTGCCCACCTAGGCTGCAAAAAAGTGTCACACATGTGGTATCGCCGTACTCAGGAGAAGTTGGGCAATGTGTTTTGGAGTGTCATTTTACATATACCCCCGCTGGGTGAGATAAATATCTTGGTCAAATGCCAACTTTGTATAAGAAAATGGGAAAAGTTGTCTTTTGCCAAGATATTTCTCTCACCCAGCATGGGTATATGTAAAATGACACCCCAAAACACATTGCCCAACTTCTCCTGAGTACGGCAATACCACATGTGTGCCACTTTTTTGCAGCCTAGGTGGGCAAAGGGGCCCACATTCCAAAGAGCACCTTTCGGATTTCACCGGCCATTTTTTTTACAGATTTTGATTTCAAACTACTTTGCACGCATTTGGGCCCCTAAAATGCCAGGGCAGTATAACTACCCCACAAGTGACCCCATTTTGGAAAGAAGACACCCCAAGGTATTTCGTGATGGGCATAGTGAGTTCATGGAAGTTTTTATTTTTTGTCACAAGTTGGTGGAATATGAGACTTTGTAAGAAAAAAAAGAAAAGAAAAAAAAATCATCATTTTCCGCTAACTTGTGACAAAAAATAAAAAGTTCTATGAACTCACTATGCCCATCAGCGAATACCTTAGTGTGTCTACTTTCCGAAATGGGGTCATTTGTGGGGTGTTTGTACTGTCTGGCCATTGTAGAACCTCAGGAAACATGACAGGTGCTCAGAAAGTCAGAGCTGCTTCAAAAAGCGGAAATTCACATTTTTGTACCATAGTTTGTAAATGCTATAACTTTTACCCAAACCATTTTTTTTTTTTACCCAAATATATTTTTTTTTATCAAAGACATGTAGAACAATAAATTTAGAGAAAAATGTATATATGGATGTTGTTTTTTTGCAAAATTTTACAACTGAAAGTGAAAAATGAAATTTTTTTGCAAAAAAATCATTCAATTTCGATTAATAACAAAAAAAGTAAAAATGTCAGCAGCAATGAAATGCCACCAAATGAAAGCTCTATTAGTGAGAAGAAAAGGAGGTAAAATTCATTTTGGTGGTAAGTTGCATGACAGAGCAATAAACTGCTAAAGTTGTGGAGTGCCGATTTGGAAAAAAGGTCCTTAAGTGGTTAATGTGTCTTCCATAAATATGGAGGATGTCAACTGTGCTGTCTGGTCCACTTTATGCCAACTTTCTGCTGTTTCGAGTAAAACACAGACTGTCTGAAAGTGTGTAAATGGGAGTTTCAGAGAATAAAGTATTACTTAAAGGGGTTCTACAGTTTGTTTTAACTGATGATCTATCCTCTGGATAGATCATCACTATCTGTCCGGCGGGGGGTCCGACACCCGGGACCCCCGCCGATCAGCTGTTTGAGAAGGCAGCGGTGCTCCAGCATCGCTGCGGCCTTCTCACTGTTTTTCACTGGCCCAGTGACGTCACGACTAGTGTCAACTGGCCTGGGCAGGGCTCTATTAAAGTGAACGGAGCTTAGCCCCGCCCAGGCCAGTTGATACTAGTTGTGACGTCACTGGGCCAGCGGTAAACAGTGAGAAGGCCACGCCGCTGCCTTCTCAAACAGCTGATCGGCAGGGGTCCCAGGTGTCGGACCCCCACCGGTCAGATGCTGATGATCTATCTAGAGGATAGATCATCAGTTAAAACAAACTGCAGAATCCCTTTAAGCCAGACAACCCTATTAAACTACATAGGGGATTTTGTGGTCTATTTCTATGGAGACATATAGGTCAGCAGAGGAGCTGTGAACGTATAACTGTAGCTTTGTCCTTATCAAGACCACTTGTACAGGTTTTCTTGTTTTAGATGAATTGGAACAATCTATCTTCTGGCCATGTGATTTGCTAGACCTGGACCTCCCAGTTATCAAAATATATCAAAGGAACTAATATTTTTTTTTTTTCCTAAATGATTTTTGAGATCTGTTTCTAATTACCCCTCGTATATAATCCACATGAACCGATAACGGCCTAGTGTACAAAGGACAAAGTCAAGCGATGGAGAGAGCGCACACCATGTACCTTTTTAGTTAGCAGTTACTCTTTGCAAATGTTATGTGGTGCCGCGTTGGCACTTGACTTTTTGAAATGCAATCCAACCTTGTCAGCTATGACACCATATAAAGGTTACCCTATTGATGTCAGCACAGCTGTGCAGCGCTCTGCTGGCTGTAGGGGAATGTTAAGATTGAAGATTACACTTTACAAGAGTGAATTTGCGGTGTAGAAAGCCTCCTGCATAGGAAATGAAGGCTTTGTCAGGATGATTAATCTCTATTCTTGTCTGCTGGAGTGATTCTGAGGTGCCTTTTGAGGCCTCCTCTGTGCTTTGAGTCCTGTTTGGCTATAGATAAAACTACCCATTCCATCTTTCTGACCTTTACCTGGAAAAGGCAAAACTTCTAGTCACAGAAAAGTGTAATAATAAGAATCCAACTACACCCACAAAAAATGGAGTTCATGATGTGAACAAAATGCATTAATTTAGGTGGCTGGCTAAGGGGAGATATGTAAAAGGGGTTTCTGACATTTTAATACTGATAACCTATCCTCAGTCAGCTCCTGTGAGCGCTGCTGTCTTCTCACAGCTCACCAAGAACAGCGCTGTTTATTGTATATCGGCTGTTCTTGGTATTGCAGCTCAGTCCCATTCATTTGGATCGGGCTGAGCTGGTCCTAGGCCACGTGATCGTCACTGGCCTAGGAACAGCAGAGAGAGTAGGCTGCGGCGCTCACAGCAATACATCAGTGATTACACAGGCGATGTGCTGCCGATAATCGTACACCTTTATCCTGATAAAAGATTCAAATCAGCCGACAACCAAGCATTTGCTCGTTTATCGGCTAATAGGCGGCATGATTATACAGGACAATTAATGGGTGCAAGTCTTCCTATAAATGCTTGTTCCCAATAATTGGCTTTAAAAATTGCTTAGTCTAATAGGGCCTTAAGGCCCAGTAACAGATATGACACACAATATTGTGGAGCTGGGGGTTAGTGTATTACAGTCAGGTCCATAAATATTGGGACATCGACACAATTCTAACATTTTTGGCTCTATACACCACCACAATGGATTTGAAATGAAACGAATAAGATGTGCTTTAACTGCAGACTGCCCTCTTTAATTTGAGGGTATTCACATCCAAATCAGGTAAACGGTCTAAGAATTAAAAAGTTGATAAATTTGGTGCTTTTTTAAAGTGTAATTGTCATTTATTTATTTGTCTTCTAATGTGTAAGGACAGGGATAGGAAATGTTTTTGTAATATACTTAATGTTTAGATTTTTTTTACCTTTTCTATGTGAAAAGTTGCTAAGGCATATCCATCTTCACAGTACAGAGCAGCACTGACTGTATATTCCTCCTATATATTTCTATAAATGAACATCTGTAATATATATATATATATATATATATATATATATGGTACGTACACATACTCTGCTCTCCTGTCTCCCTGCTATATTGACACTGATCAGGGAGGCCAGCGCTGACAGTGGATAATTCATCTGTATACCCCGCCAGGCTTAATATCTAACCAGCCGCCAGGAGATGCAGGACAGATTGGGCAGACAGTGCTGGCTTTTGAGGAGGAGAGACAGGGAGAAACTGATTTATAATATATAGGGACAGTATGGAGAAAGGTAAAAATATCTGTAAAGTATAGGGAAACATTTCCTATCCCCTGCCCCTAGACATTAGAACAAAAAATAAATAAATGGCAGTTACACTTTTAAATCTAATCCAGCTTCTGTCTTGAGATGTTACTCCACGTTCTATGACACCCCTTTACTGGAGTAAAGGTGTGATAATTTTTGCAACTTATTAAACAGTCACAATTAATAAATCAGACTTAAATGAGTTTGACAGGCTGACAGGTCATGGCCACTTTCCAAAACTGCAGTAAGTTGTAGAAAAACTTTAAAATGCTGCAAACTTTTGGTGAAAGTAGTCTCCAAAGAGTTGCAATGCCTTATTTTGCTTATTTACTTTTAAAGTCCGAATTCTGGATTTCAAGGCTTGACAAATTCTCTCATTGTTTTTACACTTTTTTGCTTGGTTTCTTGACTCCATAAGCTTGTTGCGAGGCTCGCATTGTCATAAACGGCCTAGGAAACTGTAAGGAAATAACTCTCTACACACACACACAGGGTTAAATACAGCTTTGGGGATGTCCGTGGGTCACTTTCAGTTATTTAGATTTAGACCAGGACAGTTTGGCAACTTGCAACCCCAACCACTGATTGGAACTGTAAAATTTGACTTGACGTTCTACTCTTTATGTCATATGGCTTGTTGGTGGTTGGGTATCTTCCAGTTTTTAGTTTTAGTTGGGCATTCATTGTTGACATTTTTGTAGCTTTGGCCAACCCATGGTCTTGGCATTGGGGTAACGAGAAAGTATGATACCATGATGAATATACTGGGGAACATCTGAAACTGAATTTCCAGTTTCTCCTGACCATATAACATAAGGTGGTGAATGCTTCTTAAAGAGGACCTTTCATGGGTCCAAAGAATATGAACTTAGTAGCAGGCTGCAGCAGCGCTGTCCAATCACAGCGCAGAGCTCAGAGCCAGGGAGAAAAAAAAAAAAAAACAGGGAGAAGGAGAGACACTGGCGTCTCCTCCTACTTGCACCGAATGTTGAGAAATTACCGGGGGCCACAGCGGGCGAACAGAGCGACGCCCAGGAATAATAGTAAGTGCACTTAGATCCCCGGGTGCCGCTCTATGCAGCCTGCTACTAAGTTCATCTTCTTTGGACCCATGGAAGGTCCTCTTTAAAGGGAATCTGTCAGCTCCAAAACACTAGAGTAAACTGTGTATAATGTACACTGACGAGCAAAAGGGTAACAATGTTTTGCACATTTGACTTTCAGGCTCCATATCTCACCATCTACTACAGCTTTGAATGTGAGACTACCATCATTTAATAGACAATCATCTTGGCTATCTCATACATACATAAATTGGACTTGCAACTATTTAGCTTATGATTAGTTATGCAGATTCTTGTCATGTAACTGCATTGTTACTGTTTTGCTTCTAAAATTGTAAATTTTTTATTTTATTATTTTGTTAGTATTTTATAAATCCACCTTTGGCTTTCAACACTGCCTGACTCCTTTTGGGCATGCTCTCGATCAGACTCAAGCATGTCTCAGCCAAAATCTATTCCCGGGTCTCTTCTTCACATTCCTAGTGTTGGTGCATACTGGTCGACTCGCTTGGTGCTAAGTCTATCTTCACACTCCCAAAAACCAGCAGTAAGATAAATTAAGAGGACTCACACGCATAATGGAGAGGGCTCCGCACCACTGACACTATACACTACTTACTCTAGTTTCAGGAGTGTTTCGGAGCTGACAGATTCCCTTTAAGCAATATGGTATAGGCTACTGAACAATGCCAGGCTTATTTAGTCTTTCGCCCAATTTTTTAACTGAAAAGGAGCAGAAAACCTTTATGAACCAGTCACACTGTGCCCCATTGTCTTTTACTGGTACAGTCGATGATTCCTTTGTGCAAGTGTAGACAGGCTTTGTAGATATGTCGAATGTGATTATTTTTACGGCAGCAGTATCATAAGACTGCTGTGATGGCAATGGTAATATCATTGGAGTAAGTAATGTGGGATTCAAAGTTTCTCTCATATGATAAATTTTCACACCGATCAGGTTAAAGGGATTCTGTCATCAGATTTGAGGCCTATAACCTAAACATATGGCCAGGTTCCTACTAATACCCTGAATCCGAAATTGACCTTATTAAATGCGCCTGTGGCTCTATTATCATATAAAACAGGTTTATATAACCTGTCACTCACGTACCAAATGTGTCCAAGGGGACGTCTCATCATGCAGGGTGCCCGGCTGCAGCCATCTCCTTTCGATGCCCAGCGCCGCCTTCCTACTAGAAATCGCCGGCCTCCCTTTTAATAGAGCCGCCTACCTCACGTCATCGCTGCCTCCCTCACCTCAGCACCGCCTCCGAAATCGTCCGCCCCCTCAGCCAGATCCCGTGCGGCTGTGAGAGGATGGCTGCAATAGGGCGGTCAAGGCAGGTTTGAGCGAAGTGCGCCGGACGGCGCATACGCACTTCGCTCAACGAGGCCGCTGCCAGGAGTCCGCACGGGCGCATCAGGTTATACCTAGTGCGCACGCGCGGGATCTGGCTGAGGAGAGCGGACGATTTAGGAGGCGGCGCTGAGGTTAGAGAGGCGGTGATGATGTGAAGTAGGCGGCTCTATTGAAAGGGAGGGCGGCGATTTCTAGTCGGAAGGCGGCGCTGGGCACCGAAAGGAGATGGCTGCAGCCGGGCACCCTGCATCGTGAGACGTCCCCTTGGACACATTTTGACGTGAGTGACAGGTTATATAAACCTGTTTTATATGATAATAGAGCCACAGTCGCATTTAATAAGGTCTGTTTCGGATTCAGGGTATTAGTAGGGACCTGGCCATATGTTTAGGTTATAGACCTCAAATCTGATGACAGAATCCCTTTAAGTCCTCTTTGGCCCAGACAATGTTGTGTAAATCCTTTCTGTGTCTTGTTTTTCTGCCTTGCACTTGTCACCACGATACCCGGTCAATAAACAAACTGTGTTGCTCCTCAGAGGTAATGGGCCTGAAGGTGATGGCTGAATAAGGTGATGTCATCCTACTTAAAGGGCTGTTACTATTTACTGGTCACCAGGAAAACACAGGATCCTGGCCAGTGATCTGCTCACACAATTGTTTATTGATTAATTGTACTTTGGTTATTTTTATGCTTCAGTTGAATTAGAAAATTGCTTGCTATAAAATTACATTTCTGAATAATGTATTAATGGACCACAATCTTAGTTTTATAGCTGATGCTACAAGTACATCAGAAGAGATTCTGCAGCAGATTAGAAAGCCAAACAGTATATCTATATAGTGTATTTTGTGGTTAATATCTAAAATGCTACTTTCACACTGGCGTTTTGCCTTTCCGTTTGTGAGATCAATTCTGGGCTCTCACAAGCGGTCCAAAACGGATCAGTTTTGCCCTAATGCATTCTGAATGAATAAGGATCCGTTCAGAATGCATCAGTTTGCCTCCGTTCCGCCTCCATTCCGCACTGGAGGCCGACGTTTCAGTGTCTGCCTGACGATGCAGAGGCAAACGGATCCGTCCTGACATACAATGTAAGTCAATGGGGACGGATCCGTTTTCACTGACAAATGTTAAAGATAATACAAACGGATCTGTTCTGAACGGATGCAGGCGGTTGTATTATCTGTGCGGATCCGTCTGTGCAGATCCATGACGGATCCGCACCAAAAGCGAGTGTTAAAGTAGCCTAATACTTTGGTCCAGTTGACCTCAATTGGTGTCATATGATCTGAAGTAGGATTCTGTTATTATAGATTTATTATATGTTTGCACAATGATTATCTGATTAATTTAACATATCAAAAACACTTTAGAAAATGCATATAATACAATGCAAATTAGAAATAGTAAGTTTCTCTTTCATGAATTTTGCCCACCTACTTGGTCTTCTTTCATTGTATGGTTTTATATGAAGATCCCCAATCCCCCAAATATTGTGTTCACCAAGATAGTGAGCTGACAGTTTTATCCTGTCATTATATGCAATTTTACTTCTGTCTTGAATTGAAGGGGTTGTCTCAATTCAGGAAATGGCATCATGTAGACAGAGTTAATAGAAGACTCTAACTAATGTATTGTGATTGTCCATATTGCCTTCTTTGCTGGCTGGATTTATTTTTTCCATCACATTATACACTTCTCTTTCCGGGGATTACGACCACGGGAGCTGCTACACATGTGTGCCTATGCACACACCCAAGATCCCAGCCACCAGAGAGGCCGGCACTTTTTTCTAGAATGTGCAAGCACGACTGCTGCTGGATTGCAGGGTGGTCATGACCCTTGGATATGAGCAGTGTATAAGCCAGCAAAGGAGGCAATATGGACAATCACAATACATTAGTGCCTTGTATTAACTTTCTCTCCGTGATAAATGCAATTTGCTGAAGTTAGACAACCCATTTAAGAGTAGATTTTAAAAATCAAATTACAATGTTAGCTCATGTGCAGGAATTTAATAAAGAGGACCTGTCAGCTCCGAGAAATGTTTAGTAAATACTTAGAGTCTAGGGCTACAGTTATCGACTATTTTTGTAATCGAGTATTCTATCGATTAATCCTACGATTAATCGAGTACTCTAATAACAAAAAAATAATTAAAAGAACATTTTTCTTTATAAAAACTCAACAGCCCCCCCCATGCCATCAGGTTCCCCCAGTGCCATCAGCCCCCCCCCCCCCCAGTGCCACCAGCTTGCCCCCCAGTTCCCGAGGGCGACCACGGAGCGGTAATCGCAAGCGCGTGGTCACATGACACTAACGAATCCCCAATGCAAAAAATTTAGTAACCGTTTTAGCCCTATTAGAGTCCCCATAGAACAGGGGTGCACAACGTTTTCTGGGTGGGGGCCACGTTGTCAGACTGAACCAACAACAATGGCCGAAAATAAATCTTAAAGGGGTATTGCCAAATGAAATACTGTATTTATGTCATATTGAACATACATTATTAGGTCCTCTTTATTCATAAATGTCTAATTACATTAGTACTTCCATCTAATGGGGGAATACAGGGAGTGCAGAATTATTAGGCAAGTTGTATTTTTGAGGATTAATTTTATTATTGAACAACAACCATGTTCTCAATGAACCCAAAAAACTCATTGATATCAAAGCTGAATATTTTTGGAAGTAGTTTTTAGTTTGTTTTTAGTTTTAGCTATTTTAGGGGGATATCTGTGTGTGCAGGTGACTATTACTGTGCATAATTATTAGGCAACTTAACAAAAAACAAATATATACCCATTTCAATTATTTATTTTTACCAGTGAAACCAATATAACATCTCAACATTCACAAATATACATTTCTGACATTCAAAAACAAAACAAAAACAAATCAGTGACCAATATAGCCACCTTTCTTTTCAAGGACACTCAAAAGCCTGCTGTCATGGCCACGGTTTTGGCCGTGACTCCTTGGGAGCCGCATACTGTTGCCCGCGGTTTTGGGTTGTAGTGTCAACCGCAGCTTGAGGCATTATGTAGTTGGCCTCAGGTGCGGTTGCCGCGGACAACAACTATGTGTGCGGTTTCCTAGGAGTTGTGTGTGAGTATGAATGCACTTTGGTATGTCTGTGTACACTCTGTGTTATGTCTGGTGTGCACGTACATCTTCCCCTCATTGTGGTTGCCCGTGGCAACGTTTGGTCGTTGTTGTACATGTGGTGGCAGTGTCCCAGCCTTCGGGCTGACTCCCTGGACATGAGTGCCACCCATGTCGTTTGCCTGCGGCAACAGCCACAGTGTATGTGTTGTTTGGACACTTTTCCTTTTTATGTGTGTTTCCCTTCTTTGGTGCTGGAAGGGTTAACTCCCTTCCCAGTGTGTGTGTGTGTGTCTCACTGGGTGTGTCCGACTGTGGGGTGTGGCTTCTTGGCCTATAAAGCCTCACTGCTTTTGCAGGTCTGCAGGTTGCTTCAGCCATGCTTAGCTGAAAGCAGCCTCCTGTCTTTACTACCTGCCAGTAAGAGCCACCCCTGTGGTCATAACCATAATGTCTCATTAAGTTTATTTCTAGTTATGTGTGATGTCCGTTTGATGTTTTACATGTGATTTTGTGCAGCTATGGATCTGGCTCCCTGTGTGGGGATGCGTTTGTGATCTGCACCCTGCTTACACAGGGATCCAGTCAGCAAGGCTGTGGCAGGTAGGTGGAACTCTTTGTTCACCTGCCATATCCATAGAGCTGTTTATGTCTCCCCTTTTCCAGCAGCTTGGCCGTTGAGACTCCTGCTCCTCCGTGTTTAGGAGGAGTGGGTTGTCTTACTCAGCTCCTAGTTTAGGGCCATCTTGAGGGCTAGCAGGGACTTCTAGGTTCCGGAGCATGAGCCCTCCTACCATCAAGGTTGGCTCATGTAGCTAGGAGTCAGGGTCAGGTTAGGGATGCCTTTAGGAGGTGACCTGCTCCCTAATCCTGTCTTCATGGCCAAGCATCCATAACATCACCGGGCTCCACACGGCTGAGGATTTCCCCCATCCTCAGCCGTGACACCTGCCATCCATGGATTCTGTCAGTGTTTTGATCTGTTCACCATCAACATTGCGTGCAGCAGCAACCACAGCCTCCCAGACACTGTTCAGAGAGGTGTACTGTTTTCCCTCCTTGTAAATCTCACATTTGATGATGGACCACAGGTTCTCAATGGGGTTCAGATCAGGTGAACAAGGAGGCCATGTCATTAGATTTTCTTCTTTTATACCCTTTCTTGCCAGCCACGCTGTGGAGTATTTGGACGCGTGTGATGGAGCATTGTCCTGCATGAAAATCATGTTTTTCTTGAAGGATGCAGACTTCTTCCTGTACCACTGCTTGAAGAAGGTGTCTTCCAGAAACTGGCAGTAGGACTGGGAGTTGAGCTTGACTCCATCCTCAACCCGAAAAGGCCCCACAAGCTCATCTTTGATGATACCAGCCCAAACCAGTACTCCACCTCCACCTTGCTGGCGTCTGAGTCGGACTGGAGCTCTCTGCCCTTTACCAATCCAGCCACGGGCCCATCCATCTGGCCCATCAAGACTCACTCTCATTTCATCAGTCCATAAAACCTTAGAAAAATCAGTCTTGAGATATTTCTTGGCCCAGTCTTAACGTTTCAGCTTGTGTGTCTGGTTCAGTGGTGGTCGTCTTTCAGCCTTTCTTACCTTGGCCATGTCTCTGAGTATTGCACACCTTGTGCTTTTGGGCACTCCAGTGATGTTGCAGCTCTGAAATATGGCCAAACTGGTGGCAAGTGGCATCTTGGCAGCTGCACGCTTGACTTTTCTCAGTTCATGGGCAGTTATTTTGCGCCTTGGTTTTACCACACGCTTCTTGCGACCCTGTTGACTATTTTGAATGAAACGCTTGATTGTTCGATGATCACGCTTCAGAAGCTTTGCAATTTTAAGAGTGCTGCATCCCTCTGCAAGATATCTCACTATTTTTGACTTTTCTGAGCCTGTCAAGTCCTTCTTTTGACCCATTTTGCCAAAGGAAAGGAAGTTGCCTAATAATTATGCACACCTAATATAGGGTGTTGATGTCATTAGACCACACCCCTTCTCATTACAGAGATGCACATCACCTAATATTCTTAATTGGTAGTAGGCTTTCGAGCCTATACAGCTTGGAGTAAGACAACATGCATAAAGAGGATGATGTGGTCAAAATACTCATTTGCCTAATAATTCTGCACGCAGTGTACATGAAAGAGCAGCCACAAGACATAGACATACATGTTTGTTACCAGATGGTTGGAGGCCGCACAGAATGGTATCAAGGGCCACAGGTTGTGCACCCCTGCCATAGAATCACTGTATGTTGTGCCATACCTCTGGCATTTCTCCTGGAAATGTATGTAGGAACAATAATTGACAAATGGGTAATACCATTCCCTTTGTCGACGTGGTGTGCCCCTTGACACTGTCGAGTCAGTTCTGGACTGAGTAGACACATTAGTGTATTGACAAGGGAAACAGTAATAACCTGGTGTTGATTTATTCATAAATTTCCAGGAAGAATAATGGAGGAATTATCCAATGCAGACTTTTAAGACGAGATGCTGTAGCATGTTTTTTCATTATTAATATTAATATTTACTAAAACTTTCAGGGGAGCTGATGTAGAAACTCACTCATATTGGGTTATCATTGGAAGTTCACCCTGTGGTAGCAGGGACATGAGAACTGTCAAACGCTCTGACATGGGATCAATCAACAGACGATTGGTTGCCTGTATATTTTGGAATTTGTACAGAATACAGGCTGTCATGGAACAGTCTGTTATCTACATTGAAGCTCGGGGAGGTTTATATGTATCCAGTTCATAGTATTGATGCTGAGAAGAGTAATTGTGATAATTATATAATTCCGTGACATATATGGTAAAAGGACCCTACTCTTTCCCTTCTCTAAAGCCATTGCCTACTCGACATATTACTCCATTTACAGCGTATTTGAGTCAAGTCACCACTTGAACATCTCGTCTTCAGTAATGGCATACTAATTCCAAGATTATTAACAAAATAAACATAAATTGTGAAGATAGGTAGGACTTCAGTCTAGACCGTATCCTGTAGGATTGCCTGGTAAATATAGCCCAGGGTCTTCTAATCTCAGCTAACAATTATTCCTCTCTATTTCTAAGATCACAAAGGTGTAATTGTTTTGACAGTGAACTTCTCAGTAGTTTAGAAGGGGCTATATTCGAATTCGCAATATATCGCGAATATTTTTTAGAATATTTGTGATATATTCGTGAATTTGAATATTCGTTATATTCAACATCCTGATTTTTACTTGAAAATCGGGAATGTAATGACCGAGTGCGTGTGCGAGCTCATGACGTAATTTATGTCCTGCGATACTGTGGAAAGTCTCTCCTGTCCGATTAAAAAAAATGGTTTGAAACTACTTTGAGAAAGCAGAGGAAGAAATCGTGTTAACTGTAAGTAATATTATAATACAGCACTTCTTTTTTTTACATATTGCATGCATGGCAGAGTAGCTGTGACTGTGTATACAGTACACCTCTGGAAGATATGGTCCATAGATATTTGGTTTGGTCATGTGGGTCCATAGTTGAGCTCCAACATGGCGATAAAATAGGGCCATGGGGGAGCCTTGTTAGCACACCCTGCTTGGCATTAAATGGTAAATAATCTTTCAACAAACTTTGTATAACACATTAGTGCAGGTGACATTAAGAAACTTTGTAATGTGCCTCTTTATTTAGGCCCCTTTTACACCAGCGAGAATTCTTCACGGGTGCAATGCATTATGCGAACGCATTGCGCCCAAACGGAATCCGGACCCATTTATTTAAATGGGTCTGTGTACATGAGGTGTGGTTTTCACGCATCACTTTTGCGTTGTGTGAAAATCACAGCATGTTCTATATTCTGCGATTTTCACGCAATGCTGGCCCCATAGAAGTGAATGGGGCTGCGTGAAAATCGCAACGCATCCACAAGCAAGTGCGGATGCTATGCGATTTTCACGGATGGTTGCTAAGAGATGTTGTTTGTAAACATTCAGTTTTTTTATCACGCGCGTGCAAAAGGCAGTAACTCGCATAGCACCCGTGCGATAAAAACTGATCGCGATCGCAAACAAAACTGAATGGCTTTGTTTGTGAAATTGCGCAGTTTTCACTGAATGCATCCGCAACGCATCCGGACATAATCCGGACACTCTCATCTGAAAGGGGCCTTACTTATCAAGCTGACCCACCAGATTAGTATTGACCAAGTGAGGCCAACTGTCAGCTCAGTAAGGCTGGGTTCACACCTGAACGTTTTACAGCATTCCTACGCACTGTAAAATGCTCAACAGGCAAGAACCAATGATTCCCTATGGGAATGGTTCTCACCTGAGCGTTTTACAGCGCGTACGAACGCGCTGTAAAACGCCCTATGCCCCAAGAAGTACAGGAGCTTCTTTGGGGCGTAGTGTCGCGCGTTCCCGTACATAGACTTCCGGGAACGCGCGACAATGGGCGTTCGCTTGCACAGGAGCCGCGTATGTGAGACGTCTGTAGAATCGCGCATACAGAGCGCTCCATCCAGTACGCTCAGGTGTAAACCCAGCGTTAAGGATTAGATTACATGCTGCACATAAAAGTTTAAGGTGAGGGAAGGGGTAGGAGGAGTGGTATGACAGTCCATCTTCATTTGTCAAGACAGAGAATGTTCCTTTGGCGAAACTGATTAGTAAAGAAAAATGCTTTTTTCTCTGATAAGATATATTATAACTAGAGTTGAGCGAACACCTGGATGTTCGGGTTCGACGAGTTCGGCCGAACTTTCGAAAAATGTTCGGGTTCGGGATCCGAACTCGACCCGAACTTCATCCCGAACCCGAACCCCATAGAAGTCAATGGGGACCCGAACTTTTGGGCACTAAAAAGGCTGTAAAACACACCCGGAAAGGGCTAGAGGGCTGCAAAAGGCAGCAAAATGTAGTTAAATCCCCTGTAAACAAATGTAGATAGGGAAATGATGAGTTAACATAAAATAAATAAAAATTAAACAATATTAATTGGAGTGAGGTCCCATAGCACAGAATCAGGCTTCAAGTCACCCACCAATGGAGAAGGTCACTTACTATTATTTTGACCACAGCACCCAGACAAAGGAGAGAGGTCCCACAGCAGAGAACCAGGCATCATATCACCCACCACAGGAGTAGGCCACCATTTAGTTACTTTGACCCCTACACCCAGACGGAGGAGAGAGGTTACACAGCAGAGAATCAGGCATTTAGATCACCCACCACAGGAGTAGGCCACCATTGAATCAGACCCCGGCAACCATGTCAGATGGCACAAGCATAAGCTTTATATCAATCAGCACAGGAGAAGGCGACTTTGACAGACTTTGACCCCTACACCCGGACGGAGGAGAGAGGTTTCAAAGCAGAGAATCAGGCATTTAGATCACCCACCACAGGAGTAGGCCCCAATTTAATGGGACCCCGGCAACCATGTCAGATGGCACAACCATCAGCTTCATATCAATCAGCACAGGAGAAGGCGACTTTGAAAGACTTTGACCCCTACACCCAGACGGAGGAGAGAGGTTTCACAGCAGAGAATCAGGCATTTAGATCACCCACCACAGGAGTAGGCCCCCATTGAATCAGACCCTGGCAACCATGTCAGATGGCACAACCATCAGCTTTATATCAATCAGCACAGGAGAAGGCGACTTTGAAAGACTTTGACCCCTACACCCAGATGGAGGAGAGAGGTTTCACAGCAGAGAATCAGGCATCATATCAACCACCACAGGAGAAGCCACCATTTAGTTACTTTGACCCCTGCACCCAGGAAGAGGAGAGAGGCACCACAGCACATATTCTGGCATCATATCAGCCACCACAGGAGAAGCCACCATTGAGTTACTTTGACCCCCGCACCCAGGAAGAGGAGAGAGGCACCAGAGCACATATTCTGGCATCATATCAGCCACCACAGGAGAAGCCACCATTGAGTTACTTTGACCCCTGCACCCAGGAAGAGGAGAGAGGCCCCACAGCACATATTCTGGCATCATATCAGCCACCACAGGAGAAGCCACCATTGAGTTACTTTGACCCCCGCACCCAGGAAGAGGAGAGAGGCACCACAGCACATATTCTGGCATCATATCAGCCACCACAGGAGAAGCCACCATTGAGTTACTTTGACCCCTGCACCCAGGAAGAGGAGAGAGGCCCCACAGCACATATTCTGGCATCATATCAGCCACCACAGGAGAAGCCACCATTGAGTTACTTTGACCCCTGCACCCAGGAAGAGGAGAGAGGCCCCACAGCACATATTCTGGCATCATATCAGCCACCACAGGAGAAGCCACCATTGAGTTACTTTGACCCCCGCACCCAGGAAGAGGAGAGAGGCACCACAGCACATATTCTGGCATCATATCAGCCACCACAGGAGAAGCCACCATTGAGTTACTTTGACCCCTGCACCCAGGAAGAGGAGAGAGGCCCCACAGCACATATTCTGGCATCATATCAGCCACCACAGGAGAAGCCACCATTGAGTTACTTTGACCCCCGCACCCAGGAAGAGGAGAGAGGCACCACAGCACATATTCTGGCATCATATCAGCCACCACAGGAGAAGCCACCATTGAGTTACTTTGACCCCTGCACCCAGGAAGAGGAGAGAGGCCCCACAGCACATATTCTGGCATCATATCAGCCACCACAGGAGAAGCCACCATTGAGTTACTTTGACCCCTGCACCCAGGAAGAGGAGAGAGGCCCCACAGCACATATTCTGGCATCATACTAACCACCACAGGAGAAGCCACCATTGAGTTACTTTGACCCCTGCACCCAGGAAGAGGAGAGAGGCCCCACAGCACATATTCTGGCATCATATCAGCCACCACAGGAGAAGCCACCATTGAGTTACTTTGACCCCCGCACCCAGGAAGAGGAGAGAGGCACCACAGCACATATTCTGGCATCATATCAGCCACCACAGGAGAAGCCACCATTGAGTTACTTTGACCCCTGCACCCAGGAAGAGGAGAAAGGCCCCACAGCACATATTCTGGCATCATACTAACCACCACAGGAGAAGCCACCATTGAGTTACTTTGACCCCTGCACCCAGGAAGAGGAGAGAGGCCTCACAGCACATATTCTGGCATCATATCAGCCACCACAGGAGAAGCCACCATTGAGTTACTTTGACCCCCGCACCCAGGAAGAGGAGAGAGGCACCACAGCACATATTCTGGCATCATATCAGCCACCACAGGAGAAGCCACCATTTAGTTACTTTGACCCCCGCACCCAGGAAGAGGAGAGAGGCACCACAGCACATATTCAGGCATCATATCACACACCACAGGAGAAGGCCTCTTTCAGTGATTTAGGCCTTTGGACCCAGACAGAGGAGAGAGGCACCACAGCACATATTCTGGCATCATATCAGCCACCACAGGAGAAGCCACCATTGAGTTACTTTGACCCCTGCACCCAGGAAGAGGAGAGAGGCCCCACAGCACATATTCTGGCATCATATCAGCCACCACAGGAGAAGCCACCATTTAGTTACTTTGACCCCTGCACCCAGGAAGAGGAGAGAGGCACCACAGCACATATTCTGGCATCATATCAGCCACCACAGGAGAAGCCACCAATGAGTTACTTTGACCCCCGCACCCAGGAAGAGGAGAGAGGCACCACAGCACATATTCTGGCATCATATCAGCCACCACAGGAGAAGCCACCATTGAGTTACTTTGACCCCCGCACCCAGGAAGAGGAGAGAGGCACCACAGCACATATTCTGGCATCATATCAGCCACCACAGGAGAAGCCACCATTGAGTTACTTTGACCCCTGCACCCAGGAAGAGGAGAGAGGCCCCACAGCACATATTCTGGCATCATATCAGCCACCACAGGAGAAGCCACCATTGAGTTACTTTGACCCCTGCACCCAGGAAGAGGAGAGAGGCCCCACAGCACATATTCTGGCATCATATCAGCCACCACAGGAGAAGCCACCATTTAGTTACTTTGACCCCTTCACCCAAACAGAGGAGAGAGGTTCCACATCAGAGAATCAGGCATCATATCAACCACCACAGGAGTAGGCCACAATTTAATGGGACCCCGGCAACCATGTCAGATGGCACAACCATCAGCTTCATATCAATCAGCACAGGAGAAGGCGACTTTGAAAGACTTTGACCCCTACACCCAGACGGAGGAGAGAGGCTTCACAGCAGAGAATCAGGCATTTAGATCACCCACCACAGGAGTAGGCCCCCATTGAATCAGACCCTGGCAACCATGTCAGATGGCACAACCATCAGCTTTATATCAATCAGCACAGGAGAAGCCACCATTGAGTTACTTTGACCCCTGCACCCAGGAAGAGGAGAGAGGCCCCACAGCACATATTCTGGCATCATATCAGCCACCACAGGAGAAGCCACCATTGAGTTACTTTGACCCCCGCACCCAGGAAGAGGAGAGAGGCACCACAGCACATATTCTGGCATCATATCAGCCACCACAGGAGAAGCCACCATTGAGTTACTTTGACCCCTGCACCCAGGAAGAGGAGAGAGGCCCCACAGCACATATTCTGGCATCATATCAGCCACCACAGGAGAAGCCACCATTGAGTTACTTTGACCCCCGCACCCAGGAAGAGGAGAGAGGCACCACAGCACATATTCTGGCATCATATCAGCCACCACAGGAGAAGCCACCATTGAGTTACTTTGACCCCTGCACCCAGGAAGAGGAGAGAGGCCCCACAGCACATATTCTGGCATCATATCAGCCACCACAGGAGAAGCCACCATTGAGTTACTTTGACCCCTGCACCCAGGAAGAGGAGAGAGGCCCCACAGCACATATTCTGGCATCATACTAACCACCACAGGAGAAGCCACCATTGAGTTACTTTGACCCCTGCACCCAGGAAGAGGAGAGAGGCCCCACAGCACATATTCTGGCATCATATCAGCCACCACAGGAGAAGCCACCATTGAGTTACTTTGACCCCCGCACCCAGGAAGAGGAGAGAGGCACCACAGCACATATTCTGGCATCATATCAGCCACCACAGGAGAAGCCACCATTGAGTTACTTTGACCCCTGCACCCAGGAAGAGGAGAGAGGCCCCACAGCACATATTCTGGCATCATACTAACCACCACAGGAGAAGCCACCATTGAGTTACTTTGACCCCTGCACCCAGGAAGAGGAGAGAGGCCCCACAGCACATATTCTGGCATCATATCAGCCACCACAGGAGAAGCCACCATTGAGTTACTTTGACCCCCGCACCCAGGAAGAGGAGAGAGGCACCACAGCACATATTCTGGCATCATATCAGCCACCACAGGAGAAGCCACCATTGAGTTACTTTGACCCCCGCACCCAGGAAGAGGAGAGAGGCACCACAGCACATATTCAGGCATCATATCACACACCACAGGAGAAGGCCTCTTTCAGTGATTTAGGCCTTTGGACCCAGACAGAGGAGAGAGGCACCACAGCACATATTCTGGCATCATATCAGCCACCACAGGAGAAGCCACCATTGAGTTACTTTGACCCCTGCACCCAGGAAGAGGAGAGATGCCCCACAGCACATATTCTGGCATCATATCAGCCACCACAGGAGAAGCCACCATTTAGTTACTTTGACCCCTGCACCCAGGAAGAGGAGAGAGGCACCACAGCACATATTCTGGCATCATATCAGCCACCACAGGAGAAGCCACCATTTAGTTACTTTGACCCCTTCACCCAAACAGAGGAGAGAGGTTCCACATCAGAGAATCAGGCATCATATCAACCACCACAGGAGTAGGCCACAATTTAGTTTATTTGACCCCTGCACCCAGGAAGAGGAGAGAGGCCCCACAGCACATATTCTGGCATCATATCAGCCACCACAGGAGAAGCCACCATTTAGTTACTTTGACCCCTGCACCCAGGAAGAGGAGAGAGGCACCACAGCACATATTCTGGCATCATATCAGCCACCACAGGAGAAGCCACCATTTAGTTACTTTGACCCCTTCACCCAAACAGAGGAGAGAGGTTCCACATCAGAGAATCAGGCATCATATCAACCACCACAGGAGTAGGCCACAATTTAGTTTATTTGACCCCTGCACCCAGGAAGAGGAGAGAGGCCCCACAGCACATATTCTGGCATCATATCACACACCACAGGAGAAGGCCTCTTTCAGTGATTTAGGCCTTTGGACCCAGACAGAGGAGAGAGGTCAGAGATTAGCTTCATATCCCCCAGCACAGCAGAAGACCGCTTTATTTGACTTAGGCCTCAGCACCCAGACAGAAGACAGAGGTAGCATGGCAGAGGTTATGGCTTCATGTCACCCGTTAGTTTAACCGGCCACTTTCATCTGGTTAGGCCCCGGCGCCCAGACAGAGAAGAGTTTCATTCAACTGTGGGTTTCATAAAATTTGTATCAAATAAAGAAGTGGCCCGTAGCACAACAAGACATGTTTTAGGCAGTTAATAAGGACTACTCTGCACAAGGGAGGGACAGGTCCTGTGGGATCCATGCCTGGTTCATCTTTATGAAGGTCAGCTTGTCCACGTTGGCTGTGGACAGGCGGCTGCGCTTGTCAGTAATGACGCCCCCTGCCGTGCTGAATACGCGTTCAGATAAAACGCTGGCCGCCGGGCAGGAAAGCACCTCCAAGGCATAACATGCTAACTCTGGCCATGTGGACAATTTCGAAACCCAGTAGTTGAATGGGGCCGAACCATCCGTCAGGATGTGGAGGGGTGTGCAGACATACTGTTCAACCATGTTAGTGAAATGCTGCCTCCTGCTAACACGTTCCGTATCAGGTGTCGGTGCAGATAGCTGTGGCGTGGAGACAAAACTTTTCCACATTTCTGCCATGCTAACCCTGCCCTCAGATGAGCTGGCCGTGACACAGCTGCGTTGGCGACCTCTTGCCACTCCTCTGCCTTCACCTTCCACCTGTTCCCCTGTGACATGTGGGAATGCTCTCAAGAGCGCCTCTATCAGCGTGCGCTTGTACTCGCGCATCTTACGGTCGCGCTCCAGTTCAGGAATTAAAGTGGGCACATTGTCTTTATACCGGGGATCCAGCAGGGTGGCCACCCAGTAGTCTGCACACGTTAAAACGTGGGCAACTCTGCTGTCGTTGCGCAGGCATTGGAGCATATATTCGCTCATGTGGGCCAGGCTACCCATGGGTAAGGACAAGCTGTCCTATGTGGGAGGCGTATCGTCATCGTCCACCGTATCCCCCCAGCCACGCACCAGTGATGGGCCTGGGCTGCCACCCCGCTGTGAACTTGCGTCATCCTCGTCCCCCTCCACCTCCTCCTCCTCATCCTCCTCGTCCTCCAGTACAGTGCCTTGGCTGGCGACTTGTGAACCTGTCCTCTGCTGCTTAAACAAACCTCCCTCTGAGCCACTTCGAACAGACTGGCCCGAAAGTGTTAGAAACGAGCCCTCATCCTCCTCCTCCTCCTCCACCTGGGCCACCTCCTCTAACATCATTGCCCTAAGTGTTTTCTCAAGGAGACATAGAAGTGGTATTGTAACGCTGATAACAGTGTCATCGCCACTGGCCATGTTGGTGGAGTACTCGAAACAGCGCAGCAGGGCACACAGGTCTCGCATGGAGGCCCAATCATTGGTGGTGAAGTGGTGCTGTTCGGCAGTACGACTGACGCGAGCGTGCTGCAGCTGAAACTCCACTATGGCCTGCTGCTGCTCGCACAGTCTCTCCAGCATGTGCAAGGTGGAGTTCCACCGGGTGGGCACGTCGCATATGAGGCGGTGAGCGGGAAGGCCGAAGTTCCGCTGTAGCGCAGACAGGCGAGCAGCGGCAGGATGTGAACGGCGGAAGCGCGCACAGACGGCCCGCACTTTATGCAGCAGCTCTGACATGTTGGGGTAGTGGTGAATGAACCTCTGCACCACCAAGTTCAGCACATGCGCCAGGCAAGGGATGTGCGTCAAACCGGCTAGTCCCAGAGCTGCCACGAGATTTCGCCCATTATCGCATACCACCAGGCCTGGCTTGAGGCCCACCGGCAGAAACCACTCGTCGGTCTGTTGTTCAATACCCCGCCACAACTCCTTTGCGCTGTGGGGCCTGTCCCCCAAACATATGAGTTTCAGAATGGCCTGCTGACGTTTACCCCGGGCTGTGCTGAAGTTGGTGGTGAAGGTGTGTGGCTGACCGGATGAGCTGGTGGAAGCAGTGGAGGAGGAAGCCGAGTAGGAGGAGGAGGCTACAGGAGGCAGAGAATGATGCCCTGCGATCCTAGGGGGCGGAAGGACGTGCGCCAAGGAACTGTCCGCCGGGGGCCCAGCCGCCACTACATTCATCCAGTGTGCAGTTAGTGAGATATAGCGTCCCTGGCCGTGCTTACTGGTCCACGTATCTGTGGTTAGGTGGACCTTGCCACAAATGGCGTTGCGCAGTGCACACTTTATTTTATCGGACACTTGCATGTGCAGGGAAGGCACGGCTGTCTTGGAGAAGTAGTGGCGGCTGGGAACCACATACTGCGGGACAGCCATGGCCATCAGCTGTTTGAAGCTGTCTGTGTCCACCAGCCTGAACGCCAGCATTTCTAAGGCCAGCAGTTTAGAAATGCTGGCGTTCAGGCCAAGGGCTCGAGGGTGACTCGGGGGG